>NW_015386279.1:53709-55710 GCF_001527695.2 Protobothrops mucrosquamatus | reverse complement strand
TCGGCGGCAGCTCAGGAGTTCTTGGCTTCCATGACGGCCTTGGACTTGACCCAATTAGTACGTGCCCCCACTCACATAGGAGGGCACACACTGGATCTAATTTTTGTCTCCGGTCAGTGGCAAAATGATCTGGAAACAGGGGAGGTAATTACTGAGCCTCTGTCATGGTCAGATCATCTACTCCTGAAGATGGACTTCCAGACCGCTCCCCCCCGCCGCAGGGAGACGGAACCGCGTAGATGGTTCCGTCCCAGGCGCCTGATGGACCCTGAGAGAAGTTGAAATTGACTGATTGAATCTTTTTTTTTTTTGCACACAGTGGTGGAGGCCTAAAGCGAAAAGGTTTTATAGAACCCAGCTGAAGGCCTAGGACTGGGGCAACGGCGCACGTGCCCACAGAGAGGGCTCTGAGTGCCGCCTCTGGCACCCGTGCCATAGGTTCGCCACCACTGCCTTAGGCTTTGCAGCCCACTAAGAAAGTTCCTGAAAAATAAGAGGGTTGCAAAGAAGAATGTCACCCTGAACTCTTTGGAGAAAAGGATGCATATAAATATTATCAGTTATGGGGGGATTAGTGGTTTCCCTATTTCTGACTAGCTTGAGCCACTTCAGCTCCAGCTGTATCGAGAGAAGAGGCTCCTTGTGATCCTTCTCTTGTCTGATGGAGGAGTGAACAGTCCAGTGTAATTATGATAGATCACAAAGTCTCCTGGAGCCCACAGCTTTTCCCAGCATACCAGCTGAATAAGCAGAGAGATAAATAGAAAATTAGGCAATAAGCAAAGGCTGCTTCCAGATTAGGCCTTTTCTTTTTCTTTTCTACAGTAATACTCGTGCATTTATTGACTGATTGTGTGCCATTACGTTGTTATCAACTCTTATTGACCAGATAGATAGATTTTCTCTAGGACGATCTGTTCCTGTCCTGACTTTTCAGATCTTCGAAGAGTGCACCTGTTGTCTCAGATGGCCAACTGACTCATGCAATACAGGTAGTCCTCGACTTACAGCAGTTCATTTAGTGACCTTTTAAAGTTACAACGGCTCTGAAAAAAGTGACTCCTGGCCGTTTTTCACACTTGTAACCGTTGCGGCATCCCCATGGTCACGTGATTTATATTTGGATGCTTGACAACTGACTCACATTTATGACGGTTGCAGTGTCCCGGGGTCATGTGATCCCCTTTTGCAAACTTCTGATAAGCAAAGTCAATAGGTAAACCAGATTCACTTAACAACGGTGTTACTAATTTAACAACTGCAGTTATTCAGTTAACAAGTGAGGCAAGAAAAGTCATAAAATGGGGCAAAACTCACTTAGCAAATTTCTCACTTAGCAGCATACATTTGGGGCTCAGTTGTGGCTTTAAGTTTGAGGACTACTTGTACTCTCTTAGATGTTATCTATACTATATGTTTATAAGGGCTATCATAGAGATGAAAAACATCCTGATCATCTCTAGGTTGCAACATTGCCATTTGTTTCTATCCAGACCTTTTGCAACCTAGAACTGGCAGCCCTAATATTTCTAAGTACAGTTCATCCTTGTTTAGCAATCACAACTGGGGCTGGCAACTAAGTGACTAAGTGAAACCAGGGCTTTTTTTCTCATAGAATGCCCCGAACGGAGTTCCGGCACCTTTTTTTTTTTTAGAAAAAAAAGCACTGTGTGAAACTATGATGGTGTTCATGATCTTACTTCAACTTTCTTTTGCTTCACGTACCTGCAAAGGTTGTGAATGCAACGACTGATCTCAAATCAGCATTGTAACTGCAAATAGCTGCTAAATGAAGCACTTGCTACTGTTAGAAGTAAGTCTTCATCCTGGTTCATCCAAGCCGGGAATAAATAAGCAAACATGGCGACTGCTTTGGGAAGAAGGTTACAGTTTATTGCAGAAGACAGATAAGCAGCAGAGGAGAAGAAAAGAGAGTGAGCACATGGGCAGATGGTCTTTTTATACCCTCTAGCCCTGCCTGGAAGTTTCCTGTTCCTGTGG
>NW_015386279.1:28337-49994 GCF_001527695.2 Protobothrops mucrosquamatus | reverse complement strand
TTTTGTCTTGAGATCCCTGGCTCCAAACTTTCTGATGGTTCCACATCTGCATTTGTATAAGACTAGCTACTGCCCTGGGCAGAGATGAGGCCAGGTTTGGTTTCTGCTTTTCAAAAAAATGCTTTTAAAAATCCTTTTGGTGAACAATATTTTTTTCCTGCCTTTTTAATATTTCCTTCTCTGGGTTAACTTCCCACACTACATAAGTTCCATCTGTAATATCTTTGGCCCAGGAGTCTGCCAGGTGAATTATATTCTTCTGCAACATTACAGATTAAATATACACACACAGATTTACAATGAAAAAAAAACCCCACACTAAATGTATAAAGTAAGAAAGACCTTTTTTCCCAGGTCAGACAAGTATTTTTCAAAGTTTATGAAATTCAAACTGAAAGTTCAGCATTATAAATGATGGATATTTCAATAATTAGGCAACTAAAGTTGAGTTATGTGTAGATTTTCAAGGAAATACCCATTATGGGGAGTAAGAACATTATAAATAACATTAATGAGTACATATTCAGGAGAGCCAAGTTTTAACTGCATACACTGACATTTGCATCTCTAGGCTCTGTATTTTTGTTCACAAGCCATTTTCTCAGGCTGTTCAGGGGAGCTAGTCCCTGATTACTATGCATGGAATTGTAATTCTGTTGTAAACCCTTTCGTGTGTGGATGAAGAGGGCATCACACAATTCTTGCAGATCAAAGCTCTGTTGTTGGATATCCCCACCTCAGCAAGGTTAATTCCATGAAGAAACTTTTGCTTATGAATTTGACATCCAGATTATGAAGGGCTATGGATTGCCCCTGTCAAGACACTGCTCACAGATGCTCAGAATAAAAAGTTTCCAAATGGAGATTAGTTGTTACGATCTTCTTCCTTGTTTCCATAACCGATTATCAGTGGTTTCTTGAAGATATATATTTTGACACCTATTTCCCAGGAATATGGATCTGTGCAACAAGAGGCAAAAAACATGCAGATTGTAGGCTGTAAAAACTCTACATGAGTTGATTAGAGGAAATGGAGTTCTACATCATGTGTCCTTTGCAATGTAGAAGGAAATCAGACACTAAAGCTGCAGCTCAGGAGACTTTCCCAGGCAAAGGGAAAGCCCATCTCAGACATGGGCAGGCAGACATGTCCACTCCTGAAATCTGCCCTTAAAAAATGCTACTAATAATTAGATAGATTACCAGGTTTTTGATAACTGTTACTATAGCAGTTAAAATTGCAGCATTAAAGAAAGGCAGAATGTTTTATGAAGTGGTTATGTTTCCTCATGGGGTGTTTGGATAGACACACAAAGCTCAAACAAGAGGGCCTGTATTTAAATATCATCATCATTATCATCATCACCACCACCACCATCATCATCATCATCATCATCAACATCATCATTATTTGATATAGTCACTCAGTGATTTTCTTATATAAACAGTTAAAAACATACAAGGGCAGGTCAGTCTAAAATAATCATAATTGTAACAAACCATGCCACAGGCCCCACAAATCCATTAATCCCAGGCCTGAGGTCAAAGCCAGATCTTAAGGGCATTTCAGAATCTCAGGAGAAAGGCTGCTGTCCCAGAGGAGAGAAGTCACATCCTATGAGATGACAGTGCTTAACCTGGAGCACACCCACTTTGCTCAAATGTATTGTGTAGGCAGAAACAATTAGAGATAGGCTGTGCCTCAGATATCCAGGCCCTATGCCAGTGATGGCAAACCTATGACATTCATGTCACAGGTGACATTCCATGTCATTTTTGGTGACAAGCCAGCCCTCCAGACCTTTGGGAATTTGTGTAGGAGTGCCTTGCTTTCACACAGCTACTGAGGCATCTGAAAATTGCATGAATGGTCTCAAGTGATTTTCTGAGGCTCCAGAGGTCATGTGAGAGCAGGGCCCTCTCGCGTAACTTCAAGAGGGTGCAGAGAGGAATTACTGGAAAAGAGGAGAGAAGAGTCTGGAGAGGAGACTTTTTCTGAGGGGGGGTTGAGACACGCCAACAGAGTCAGGGTAGGCATTTTCTGAATTTTTGACACATCAAGCCCAAAAGGTTCATCATCACTGCCCTATACCATGAAAGACTGTATAGGTAACAATCATCACCTTGAATTGCATCCAGAAGCACATTGGCAACCATTGCAGCCACTTGGTCTTGTCAGGATTGAATCAAATTCTGTTCTATTCCATCCAGACTGAACAGCCTCCTGTGGGTCAGTCCATTGGTAGCTTCACTTGGTCAGCCAGGATTACAATATAAAGCTGGGTAGGTCAGCCAGGATTACAATATAAAGCTGGGTATCAACAATGTACTGATGATCACCTCAGCCAACAGTTTCATGTAGAGGTTACACAGAGAGGAGAGCATCAAGCCCCGAGGCCCTCCTTAGCAGGAGCTGTTTGCAGGACCCCCCTCCGTCAGCACTGAAGTTGACCACTGAAAAAGAAATTGAACCACTGTACTACAGTGTTTCCTATTCTGCAGCTGGTCTAGAATGATACAGTACTGTGGTCCATGGTACTGAAAGCTGCTGAGAGATCAAGGAACATTAGGATGGCTACACCATCTCCATCTCAGCTCCACCAAAGGTCATAGCAAGTGTGACTAGTACTGTCTCAGTACCATAGCCCTGCCTGAAACTTGACAGAAGCTGTCTGAAGCTTGACTGAAGGTAATCTATTTGCTCCAAGACTGTCTATAAGTACTGTACAATATTTTTGTTACCACCTTCTCCACAAAGGAAAGATTGGAAACGGGATAGTAATTGTCTGGAATGGAGGGGTCCAGTTATGTTCAACATACATTCTATTGCTGCAACCTTTTGCTAATGCTAGAAATGGTTTACATTCTCTCCTTCCTTGCTTCAAAATCCTCCCTTCACTCTTACGTGCACTCTGTCTCCATTAAAGCTGGAATCCTAGTTTGGTGTGAGACAAACCCTTCTGGGGAATCAAGCAATGCTGGTGCAGGGGTTGCAAAAAGAAATAAAATAAACAAAAATAAAACCTCAAAATGTCCACACAGTTTAATGGATTGGGAATTTCTTTTCAGTTGCTCTCTTTGAAATTGACATGCTTTCACTCCCCAAACCAAGCAGCCTGGCATTTTGTTAATAGCTGGTTCATTCTTAATTAACTCTTGTCACTTTTACCCTTGATCACTTCCTCTGAGCTATTGCACGCATTGAAAGAAAAACAAAGGAAGGGGGAAATGGTCAAAACAGGCTGGATAAGCTTCAAGTTGCATTTTATGGTGGAATCAAGAAGATTGGAAGTTGGAAAGGCTAATCACCTGAAAGTATCTTGTGCCATTAACATATCCAGCTAAGCAACAAGAGCCAGAGTTCTATCTCGCAACACAAAGCTGAGATCTGCAGAATAACTATTAAGAGAAAAAGGTTTCCAGTTTGTAGATAGTAACATGACAAGATTGTGTCAGAGAGATAGAGATTTATCAGACAAAAGAGCTTTCAAGAGGTGCTTTGTTTTGATGAAAGTAGTTGCTTTCGAAACTGCTTTGCAAAGCCATATTGCCCACCTCTAAAAGTGAAGCGGCCATGCTGCTCACATTGTGTTGTTACAAGGTAAGTAACTACATGGACAAAAGCCTCTTCTGGCAAATGGAATTGCTGGGACTTGGACTGACAGGAAAAGTTTGATGAGATCAGTCACCATTGCTGCTGACTTTGCACAAAGCATCTTCTTAAAGCAAAATGCCTCCTGCACCTCTGGAATAGTTATAACTGAGATCTAGTGGTTCATAAAGTGCTAATCAATCAATCTATCTATATAAATAAAAATGTAAATGTTCGTTTGTTCAAAATCTTAAATCTCCGAAAGTTCTTCACCGATTGCTTTGAAATTTTGACAGAACGTTGCATTCGAATATGCGCGTGTTTTTATATACCTACTATTATATAGATGTCACACCTGTGACAGGTAAAAACATGCTTTTTTTAAAAAATAGCGCCATCTGTTGGAGGTAAAAGCAACACACGCTAGCATTGTGAAATTAAACATATTACAAACGTGCGCTTTCTCTTTTCTTTCTTTTCCATTTAACCAGACTGAGCCACAGCAACGTATGGCCGGGTACAGCTAGTTCTTACATATAATAATAACAATAGCAAGCAATGCATGCACTCAATTACTTAGGGCAGGGGTGTCAAACTGCTGGCCTATGGACTGGATGCATCATGACGAAACCGTGCCCACCCCATTGCCGGCAATGGAAAAAAATTGGTGATACGTCATGACACATCACATGACGTTATGAGTTTGACACCCCTGACTTAGGGTATTTGCCCCTGTACAAAAATGACTCTCGCAGTCATTTTTACAGAGGTATTGTCAAAACACTTATTTTGCTACAACTGTTATAGATGCACATTTCAATAGTTGGAGAAGTCTAAAATGCTGGATATGTATTTATTAAATAATCATGAATTGTGTTCATTTGCTAGGTATGAAGAATATCACATAAGATTCCTCCAGTTTCCTATCCAGAAGCCCCCTTGCTACTTATCATTTCATCTTAGATAAAACACCTGTGTGCTCTAAATTGCCATTAAAGAAATATCTAGAATATGTATTTATATATCAGGTAGTTTTGCTCAATATCCTAAGCTTCAGCTTCCTTTATCCACTTGCCTCATTTTTGTATAACTATTCTCTCCATCATTCTCCCATTTTTGACGGAAAACTTCCTTTCAGCATCATTATTTTCTGTTCAGTAATGAAAGTACTTGCCCTTTGTAGAAAATATTTGAGATCAAGGCTTTGTCTTAATATGGCCCATTTCATTGGAGGTCAAAGTAGAGATAAAATATACAACTGATATGATTTTTCTCCAACTCTGAGCTATTCCCAATAGCTGCAGTTCTTGCTGTAGTATTATAAAATGTAGTCGGTTTGCAAAGGAATGTCTGCTCTTGCCTTTTTACTGTTTCATCCAGATCAGTGGTTGAAAAGAGCTAAAATCTTGGATAGTTAGACTGCTTTGCTACCTGAAGGGAATATTATGGCCTGTAAAAGTTGGAAAGCTAGAACTTGAAGACCGTGACCATTAATGGAAATAGAGGGAAATGCCAACATTTATTTGAAAGTCCCTGAGAAGGAATAGATGGATGTGGCTTTCCTATTTAATTTTTTTGTTATGCATGCTGTTAATTCAGAAAAAGACTATTTGAATATAATTATATATTCAAAAACAATACGTTATATGTCATGAATTCACCACATACATATTCAGGATAACATGGAGATCCTTTGGGGGAGGGAGCAGTAGCACAAATATTCAATTTACAGGAATCCATGTATATACAGTATAAACCTTGAGAGATTAAAAAAAGAGAGAGAATATATATTGTGCATGGATGCATGGATGCAGTAATGGAGTGATAGAGTGATATAGAGATAGAATCAGAGAATAACAAACAGATAGATATTGTGTGTATGTGTCTGTATGTACGTGTGTCTTTATTTAGTCTCTTTATTAGACATTCCAATAGTCTAGGAAAGGGACTGACTTCAGGCTAGCATTCCATATACTGTATTAATCAGGACCAGATAACATCAGCTAGGATTTTCTGACTTGCAAGATTCATACCCTGCAGGGCTTCAACACCTCTCCCAACCTTCATAAACCTTGGATGATTGCAAAACATCACTATTTGAGATCCAGTGGGGAAAAATGCATGCCTTCTGCAGCTATTCCAAACATTCAGCAACGAGGGGGAAAGAGTAGTTTCTGTATGTTGTCATTGCTGAATTCCCTCAGGCATGCTAGCTCTACAGGTGGCATTGGATAGTGATGTTTTGCAGGCATCCAAGCTTTATGAATAACGGATTATACATTTTTCAGAACTGAGAGGACACTTCCTTCTTTCCAAATATACCAGTGTAGTCTGCATATTTGGTAGACCAAATAGGAAGATGTACCGGTACTTGCTGAGGAGGGTGAGCAGTGTGTGTGTGTGGGAGGGGTGTTGAAGCCCTGCAGGGTGTGAATCTTGCAGGTCAGAAAATCCTAGCTGATGTTATCTGGTCCTGATTAATACAGTATGCTGTATGGAATGCTAGCCTGAAGTCCGTCCCTTTCCAAGATTATTGGAGCATCTAATAGACTAAATAAAGTTATAGGGACTCCTGCTGATTGCAAATGGGGAATTGAACAGGTCCAGTGCATTCTGTGTGGGTCTTGAGCATCAGAGCTAGCAATCAATAATTGCAACCCTTACAGAAAAACTGAACAAATAGGCTATGATGGATGTTTCAGGGAAGTTGTCTATTGCCCTAGAAACAATTGAACCTGTATTTCAAAACTGATGTGTAGTTCTGGATCTGATTGCTCTTGGCACAACCTCTGAGACATTGGACTTGTTTCTTGACAGGCCAGATCTGGAGCATTTAGAGCATCTGTTCACATAATTCTATCTCTTCCATAATGACATAACTGATGCTTTGTTAGGAAGGAAGTGTTAGTAAGTTACTCATATTGAAGTGCTGTAGTTTTGCATAATATAGATCTGGACCTTGTGTGTGTTGGCTATTAGCTGCATAGGGTCAATTTCCAAAACTCTTGATGTGTAAGTAGAAGGGAAAAAGAGGGAAAAAAAGAATAATGAGATCTTTCCTTCCCTCCTATGCTTTGCCACAATTTCTTGAATCTTCCAAAAGTACTCAGCCCAGATGAATGAATTTGCCTCTTTTATTCCAGTCCAGTTCCTGAGCTAACATATTAAAGTCAGTGGCATACTCCTGCATCAAATACGTACACTGTCAGTGACCAATTTTACAGTTGGCAGTCACTCGCTTGACTAGATCATCACAATTAGCCCTCGGGCATGTCACAAAATAAGCATAGCTGTCCAAATCAGGTTGTTCTGCATCAGAAAAAGGATTGCCCGTTTTGTAGCTCTTTCTGTTGTTATGTCAATTACAAAACCTTTTTGAAATTGCTCTGTGGGAAATCTTTGAGTATTAAGGAGATATATAATTCACATTGAACAAGGAAGATAAAGTTGTCAAGTTTCCCATCATATTCATCAGACATAAAGGTGGGTCTTCAGTGTCAGAGTGATGCTGCTGCTGCAGGTGGTGCTCCAGTAACAATTCCTGAGTCTTGCTATGGGATTGGTATAGAACAATATGTTGTATCTTAGCTTCTGGACTCATTATTTATTGTCTCATCTGACTGATCCCTCTAAGTCATAACTTTGTTTTTATACCCAAGCAAGGCATTGGTGACTTGATTGACAATTAGCAGGATTTCAAGTAGTTCTCCGAGCCATTACTTAAGCTTGATCTTGAGATGTAGTTTATCCTCTTGGGATGTGGGAATGGAAGACATTGTGTGTGTGTGTGTGTACACACAGACACACATACATACAGACACATAGACACAATAGCTATCTGTTTGTGATTCTCTGATTCTATCTCTATATCACACTATCACTCTGTCACTCCATTACTGCATCCATGTATCCATGCACAATATATATTCTTTCTCTTTTTTATCTCTCTCTGTGAGATACACACACACACACACACACACACACACACACTATCCACCTTCTAAGTATTCCTATCTATCATCTCTATCATCTTTCTCTCTCTCCTCTCTGTTTCTGTCTCTATCATCTATTGCACTATACATCAGCTTCTAGGCTTTATCCTCTATTTTTTTAAGTCACTGAATATTTTGCTGATTTCTTCAAGCCCTTTGAAGGAACTGGTTCCTGTCTTGGTAGCTATTTTCCTAATTGCAGTGCTATGCAACCTGCCATTGTCTCTTCGAAGGCCTTTTCTGTTGTTCAAGTGCAGTGAAGAACAGACTTGTGAAAGGAGGGCACAGATCATAATTGATTGGTCATTTTCAATCTGTCATTCTTTACCAACCAATCCAGATGGATGACAGTGCCTTTCTCCACTGCTGACTTGAAATTTTATCCACCCAATTTTAAAAATTAAGCCAGCATGAAATTGGCTTTCTCCATTGTCAAATCCCTTCCTTGCCTCTATCACTTCTCAGCTCTGTCCCTGATAGTGATTTGAATTCCCTGAATGGTAATGGGTGACAAAGTTTATTAAACTGCATATGTCTTAAGGTTGCCTTGGACAGTATCAGAATAAGGATAACTTATGGCAGTCAGTTTGGTATCATGGTTCAAGGCATGGCTAGAAACCGGAAGACTGTGAATTCTAACCTTATCTTAGGCACAAAACCAACTGGGCAATTTGGGGCCAGTTATCCATGCTCAGCCTTGAGTAGAAAGCGTTCTGAAAAATGTTGTCAAAAAACCTGCATGGACTTGTCTAAGCAGTCAGTAGGAATCAAGACAGAGTTGAGGGCATATAAAAAAGAGGATAATTCAACTCTCACTCATAGGTTGAGGAAGAGCTCAAGGCAATGTTATGAGAACATGGCAGAAAAATAAATTGTCAGAGCAGGTTTGGCTGTGGTTAAATGCAAGTGGGGAACAGACCATAGTGAGAAGTGGGTCAAGCAACAACTTCTTGAGTATTTTGTACAGAAATTAAAGTTATTATTTTTATTTTAATATTATTATTATTATGTGTGGTAAATCTACAGTTAGACTCACAATCTAAGACTGATGGAAACTTAATAATTCAAGTCCTAACTAAGGACAGGATGATTGTTTCTAACAAAGTTTGTAAAATATTTTTTTTGTAAAATTACTTATTATTACTACTACTATTATTTACTACTAAATCCAGCCAGCAAGTGAATGTTCTATTTCTGCATAGAGAAGGCAGTGTTATCCTTTCAGATCTTTTTTAATAATTCATATTTCCACTGAATATGAATTCAAGGCAACTGAAACAAAACACAACCAACTGTAATACCAAGATTAAAAAAATGACACAATTCTGCAAACATTATTATAAAAATAGAATTAACCCCCTGCAATATGTCAGTAAGAAAATCAAAACAAATCCATACACTTGAGGATAATGCAGTTTTTCAGGAAGCTGTTCAGCAAATAGTACTTGGACCAATTAGTTTTCCAGCACTGCTGTCCTTCTACAGAGAGTGCCAAGCATTATGTTGCTATTTCTAGCTTACTTTATAAAGTTATAGAAAAGCATTGAAACTCAGACAAAAATGCTGCTTTAGAGTTGCTTGAATTTGACCCAAGAAAAATGTATGGAAGGCCTCTTACAATTATTTTAAGCCAGAAATATTTGTGTTGTCAGTCCAAAGAAATCTAATCAGAATATCAGTGGAGGCAAAGATTGCTGACCCTTTGCCTGTGGTCTATTTCTCCATTTAAATTTGCTCTCTGCTGTTTATGTTATACTGGAAAACACAAGATAGTGTATTTTCTCTGGCAAGAAAGAAGACAGCTTCGTATGTCATGGTTCTGACAGACAGAGATGAATAAGGAAAAACTCTGAGGCTTGCAAACTTTACAAATGAGCATGGCTGCAGCCATTTTCCTTCTCATTTTAGGTTGCCAGCTTACATGTGTAGATGCGGATGTGTGGGTATTGATCAGTGGAAAAAGCCTGCAGAAAGGAGTTACTGTATTTTTCCGTCTATAAGACCCACCCTTGTATAAGACCTCTGGCATGCGAGTATCTCCGCGCCAATCAGTTGTTCAGCGAAGTGCCGAACAGCTGAGCCGGCAAATCCGGAAGTTTGGCCAGCCGACGATCTTGCCCCCTCCCCCCTCCCATTAGTGGCAAGCCCACAGGGGCTTGACGCCTGCACCAGGCGGCATGGCAGCGGCATGTAAATAGTGTCTTATACACGGAAAAATAGGTAATAACCTCCTCAGATTAGGAGCGCTCCAATTACCTCTGCAATGCTTTGCAGCTGTATTTTTGACTTAGGAGAGGGAGTGCTTTTAAACAATGCTTTGTGAGAAGTTTTATATCAAAATATATTTTATTCTTTATACTGTTTCTATCTTTCCTTAAAACATTAACAGAATCCATAATGGTCTGAGAATCAGCATCTCCATTAGATAATTGACAGCGAAGCTGAAACTAAATTAATCAAGTAAAAATAAGGAATGGGGGAAAATCTTTTACTTCCTCACCCCCCCTAAAAGTTATCCAGATCTAACCCACATATCAAAGGATAAAGAATAAGATCTGCAAACACAAATAGAGTTAATTAAATTAGGTCTCCCAACGGAAATGCATGTTTACAAGAATAAACATCATAAACATACCTACACACACACACACGTACCTCAAGTATCACCCTAGAATCAGCACGTAGACACTTCCACACCAGGACAAGCTCCCCTAAAATAGTCTGTTGCTGTACCCTACTTCTCTGCAGCTGCCTCTAAAGGCAAACTGTTTGCTTTTAGGAATAAATATTTCTTCTTTCCTCATAGCTGTCTGGATCTCATTTTTATTCTTGCGCAACCCCAGTTCGAGTTGGAACCCCAAATTATCCTTCGGACAACTTCTTTAACAAGGTTTGTTAAAAGTGTATATTTCTTGTCCTATTTTGTTTAGCTCTAATATTTTGATTCCAGTGACTATGTGGATTGTGGGTAGGAAGCCAATATATTCCCCAGACCACTGGAAAATGTAATAAGAAAGCTAAATGAAACTCTTGATGTTTGTTGATGATGAATAGCATTTGGGATCGGCCATTAAGGCTGAACCTGAACAAGGAGCTAGAAGAATTCAACACGGTTGAGATTGCCTATGTTCAAAGTCAGAGGAATGGCTCAATGTTGATGCCTGTCCCTGTCTGGACTCTACTTAATTTCTACATGCTCAATTTTCCAGAGAACAGCTCTGGACTAGAGCATCTATTTGCAAAGTGGCCCTTTTTTTTCACTTAACTGATATTTTGAGAAAGGATCTTGTTATATCACTCTCATGTAAAATTTACATGGCCAATATTTTTAATAGAAATATTAGCTTGGTATCAGAACAAATTTTCTTGGGCAGAGGTCAGCTGGCTTCCAGTTGGATCAGTCCAACTTTGATATCTGATGGGGAAGGAAGGGAGGGAGGGAGGAGGGAGGAAGGAAGGAAGGAAGGAAAGAAGGAAGGAGAATACAATCTTGTCTTGTTCATACTCTGTTGCAGTTCCTCAAGTCTCTTTTTAATATTCAAACAATCCTGGATCCATGCAGAAAAAGTCTCTGGATTCTTGTGTCAAATGAGTTTATCCCTGTGATTGATATTCTGTCATGCAGGACTTTTTTTGTCATAGAATGCCTAGAACGGAGTTCCGGCACCTTTTTTGGATGGAACCTTGTATGGTAGGCAAGGCGGGTTGTATGATGTGTGTGAGTTTTGGCACCTTTTTTTTTTTTTTTTTTTTACAAAAAAAGCACTGCTGACATGGGTAACAATTTTTCATTCTAGCTCAGGTACTGAGCTAATAACAAAGCCAGCAATATTTCCTTACTCCGGTGGAAGTAATAGATCATTATAGTTAATTCTCAGGATATTACAAAATTAGTAATATTCTGCAAGTTGAGACTGAAGGGGAGATCAAAAGAGGAGATGCCCACTTTCTGCTTGCTTGACTAGTTATTTTATTTGTTTATTTAATTTATATGCTGCCCATCTCGCTTTCACATGACTTTGGGCAGCTTACAACATGATGGCTCTGGGCAGCTTATAACAATATAGTATTGTATAGACCTTTTCCTCTTGCCCTTTAGAGCCAATGGACTTTTGGATGTTGTTTTCATGCCCTTGAAAGTCAGAGATATTTACATACCAAAATTGTCTGGCCTGAGAATCATTGATTCTTGCATTGCCAGCTTCAGGCCTTACACTTGCCAGCTCCCATTTGCCCATTTTTAATTTACTATAGTTATCTAAAATGAAGATGATTTAAGATATCCCCAATTTATCCTGAAAAGAAGATTGTATTAAAATATTAAAGTGGTTAGAAAAAAGGTTATAAACTGATACTATTTTTATTTGTATAATACTAGAAAAAAATGAAGAGGATGTGTATAATCTAATTTTGTATGTAATAATAGTAGTAAGAATTGTTTTTGTTCAATGTTGGGAAAATGAAAACACTATGGGAAGATGAGAGGATCAGGGAAAAAAACCTGGACTGTGTAACATTGAACAGATTTATATTAAAGAAGTTATGATGGTTGCATTGAGTAACAAATGTACCCAGACATCATGTTGTTTACTAAGCACTCATGATTTGTAATAATAGAAAATGAATAAAACATATTAAAAAACCCAAACAAATAAAAATAGGATATTTTGTGAACACTAAGGAAAAAATAATGGAATATTAGTGGGAAACAATGACAGATGGTGGTTGATACAGGGAGCGCACAGAGTATAAAATATATTTTTTGTTTTTATTCAGTCCAACTATGCCTCTGTTATCAGACTGACTCAAGAATGTCAGTTAAAGGTTAAGTACAAGCCAGGTCCATAAAATGTTGGGTATCATTTCTAGCCTTCTATGTTCAGCCAGTGGTAATGCCTGGTTTTCTATGAGAAGGCTACCAAAGAAAGACCTATCGGCTATTATTCAGTTTTAATATTTGAAAAAGTACACTTTAAATATTTGATGTACTATTTCTCATGATGTAAACTACCACGTGGCTTGCAACAATATAAATAAAATGCTGTGAAATAAAAACAATATATTAAAATGATTGGTCATAGGTGAGAATAAGTGGCCACAGAGACTCAGTCAAACTCAGCTCTTTTCCCCAGTATAAATCAGCTTTCCAGACACTATCCACCAATAGCTTTCCTTAACATTACTTCACACTATTGTGTTTCACACAGCAACCCACACTTGTGAGAGTTGGACCATGAAAAAACTAGACAGAAGTAAAATCAACTCATTTGAGTTGTGATGTTGGAGAAGGCTCCTATGCGTTCTTGGAAGTGACAAACAAGCAAGTAACAGAGCGTATAAAACTAGACATATGTTGGAAGGCAAAATCACAACATTCCAGCTTACTTATTTTGGCCATGTTGTGAGTTCCTCATTGGAAAAGGCAGTTTTGCTTGGAATAGTTAATGGTAAAAGAAAACAAAGATGCCAAAAAATACAGTGGCTAGACACCATCAAAGTCGACACAAGACCAGCCAGAGCATAAAACAGCCGAAAGAAGCCATACAAGATCAGAAAGTATGGAGAAAACTGGTCCACAGAATTGCCAAAAATCATATATAATTGAATGGATAGCATCATTATCACCATCAATCATAATTGTGAAGATTATATTATATCGCTTGCAAATCCAAAACTTTATATTTTGCTATGGACAGGGTTTGAAGCCAAGTAGAAATTTCAAAAACTTTGATGAAACATTTGCAAAGATCACTTGATAGTCTGGCCAGTTCAAAATTAAATCACATGCTGGAGCTCCTGTTGGTATAGTTTCAGTTTGTCTATATGCTCTTTTCAATGGAGGCTTAAGCAATTAATGATAAGAATTTTGTGAGTGAAACTTTTAATTTTTTTAATACAAATTATGAAATAGAAGTAAAACAAAAACAAAACAAAACAACTGATTACAAATTTTAAAAAACCCAAGGATATAAAAAGCAAATAAACCAGACAGGTAAACAATTAAAATATAAACATACAGCAATGTGAAAACTGCAAATTACAATCTGAGTCAGTCACCAGGACCAAAGGTTTATTCTTCCAAACTTTTGGATTCATGTTAGAGCCCATCTTCAGGAAACTTTTCTCTCTCAGTGTGTACCCAGTGCACATATTCTGGAGAGAGAGGGAGACGTTCCCTGAGGATAGGCTCCATCTTGAATCCAAAAGTTTGGAAGAATAAACCTTTGGTCCCAGTGATCGATTCTGATTGGATCCTGCAACATTATCCTGGGGCACATGCATGTACGTCATTCGCAATTTGAAAATTGCTTCACTTAAAAACAACAAATTGACTTAAATAATAGACATCTAGGAAAGTTCACACAATGTTTAGAGCCAAACGCTTGCCAAAATTTCAAAAAGTCCAAATAGTGTGAGCTATAACAATCTACATTAAATATAATTTTAATTTCAGTGAGTAATAACCAAATGTGCTCAATGATGTGACTGAAAATCAGGAGTAATTAATGCTCCCATCCTATGTGAATGTTATAGCTTTGAAAGAAAGACACCAGGAGTCTGAATGTTCCATAAAATATAATAATTAACTTATTCACCAATTTAAAATATTTCAGTGCAATAAACCTAGATATCCTTCTTAAAACACATGATATTATTTTATTTTGGACACAGTTATAAAATATATTATCCCCAGAGGTTCAGATGGTACTCTGTCTTCTTGTATTCAGGAAGATCATAAAAATTTTCCATTTTTCAACCAGCTTTCATCCCTAGGTGACTTATCTCACAGGCATTCTTCTGTACCTTTTGTTGTATTTTGAATTGATTCTTGCTTTTTAAAAAATGTGTTATTTTCGTTTTTTTATGTTGTACACCACTCAAAGTCATAAGATTGGGATAGTTGGCCAATATAGTAAATAAATAAGAAAAGAAATAAATGTTTACAGCATTTAAACTTTGCCACTTGTTTATAGTATTTCCTTTTCCTGTTTTCTGTCTATTAATATCACCACAAACCTATGTTATACAATCTGAAATATTCAATTTTACCAACAAAGTTAATTTACTGGAAACAATTAACCCCTAACCTTTAATAGAACCTAAATACCTCCCTCACCATGGTTTACCTGTTTCCTTAAGAATTATATGTCCAATTATATTGGCAAAATATTAGATTTATCCCAATTTAGTGTATAATCAGAATAGTTTGCACGATTGCACAAAATTAGAGAGAGTTAATAACTGTAAAAAAAACCTAAATATCAATAGCATACTATAACAACTTTTACTGAGTTCTAGCCACCTTGAATATCACAACATTGTGACAATGTTTCCAACATTAAATTAATATAACCGCAAAAAAGACATCACAGATAAGTTTCAATGGTATACTATATCCTATTTGGGAGAAGTAAACCTATGTGTAATTACTTATAATCTATTTTTCTATAACTTATTCCAAAAATTTAATTTATATCATATCAGCTTTTTTTTGTTTGTAGCCAATAAAGCTATTAGGACCATTTCATGATTGGGTGAGTGAAATGCTAAGATTCTAGGGAGTTTTATGTCCTTTCATAACACCAGATTGTGCAGGAAGAATTATTGAGGATAATATCCTTTGTAACCTGTGTGCCAAAGTTATAGTCAAATCCACATTTAATGATTCACACACTTTGAAAGAACCTTATCCATTTTCAAGGTATTCATTAAATAATCCTCCTAGAATAATAAGGGAAGAATCCCTTTTTCAAAAGATTCTTTATACATCTTTAACTGAATAGAAGCAAAACTCTTGGTATATTTATACTATTCTATGGGATGCCTATTTATCTCAGTGTCCTTTCTGGATTTCATTGATCCAGTTGTGTTAAACACTTCCAGCAATGCTAAAGTTATGGCTAAATCCTTCTAATAAAGAAATCCGGGTAAGATTTTTTTCATTAAAAAAGCTAAGTAATTGCTAATGGGTAAATCTGCATTTGAATTTTGAAGTGATATATAAAAATACAAATCCTGAAAATTAAAGGTGCTTGAGTTCTTATGCATAGCCTCCATAAATCCCTTATCATTTCTATTATATAGTTAATTTGAAAGCTATTCTGCCACATTTCCATCAATAAGTGGACTTTGCAATCCTGTCATACAGCATCACCAGTCTGGTTTAGAAGCAACACTGCTTCAGACTGGAAGGCGGTGCAGATTATTGGCAGTTCCCTCTCTTCCATCCAGGACATAGCACATAAGCGTTGCTTGAGCAGGGTCCATAAGATTGTCCAGGACACTACACATTCTCTTCACAACCTGTTTTCCTTGTTACCTTCTGGGAGGAGGCTCCATGGTATCCAAAGCAGAACGTCCAGACTCAGTCACAGTTTTGTTCCGTACAGTATTAACCTTGTTAATTATGTCCATTATGTAATCAAGATGGACAGTGATTAATATTTATATGTTACTTATATGTAAGGGTGTAGGTCTATACATATGTTGTACATAGTATGTTTAAATGTGTGTTATGTATGTGTACACTTTGAGAGCAAGCAACTAAATTTCATTTTTAATGTGTGCCATTGTGCCCACAGTAAAAAAAATGACAATAAAGGTTATCTATCTATCTTATATGGGACTCAAATGGATACATCTTTGGAAGACATGAAGGACCAGGTTAGGACAGATTGCCATGGGGAAAAATCTGTGGTTGCTAAGAGTCAACATCTTAATAGCACATAATCAATCACACTGATTCAATTTTCAGATGGGAACCTAACCATTCCCCTGCTTTCTCCCCATTCCCAACATGCCCATCTGATGATACGTCAATGAGGATTTTATATCTTCATGGCATGGGACTGGGTTATTTGAAGGATTACCTCTTCATGATTTCATATGCCTGTTCTATCAAATCCAGCAGCGAGGGCATGTTAGGTTCTGTTGCCTAGAGAGCTACATTTGGATGACCCTAGGCAGGGGACCTTTTCTGCTGTGTCACCTTGGTTGTGGAATCCTCTCCCTCCTGAGGTGAGATTGACCTTGTCACCGTTGAGCTTCCAGAGGTCTCTCGAGGTCTGGTTATGCTATCAGGCCTGGGGAACCCAGGGGCCATGTAAACTTGTGAGGTGGCTATGCTATTTTTAAAATCCATCTATTGTTCTTTGTTTTAGTTTGGTTTTTATATTTCTTATTTATTAACTATTTTTAGTTCTGTCCAGAGTCATATGTTTGTGAGTTGGGTGGCTATATAAATTGGTTAAATAAATCAGTAAATATCTAAAGGACACAAATGATCAAATGGCACCTTAAGGCAGTATACAAATTATAATAAGTTTCCAAAGTATGATTTTCCTCATACAGTATATAGTAAAAGCTTTCTTTACATAATTTTCTGAATTAATATGGTAAGGTTCTTTCTTTTCCTTCTTCTGAGAAGCCCGAAGTATAGCCCTATTCTATATGAAAGCTTTAAATGCATCCCAAACTAATCTCAGATTTGTTGATCATGTTTTTAATTTGAAAAAGCACATCAATCATTTTGCTGTTCGTTAACAAACAATGGATGATCCATTACTTTATAATGATATATAAAAATATCACCTTGTACCAGTTTGGCCTTTCTTACAAAAAAACCTCCCACTAATATTATAACTAAACATAATCAGATAGTGTAATGTAATTCATAGAACAATTAACAGTTAACACATTCACAATCGATTAAGTTTTTTTAAAAAATAATCTGAATGGGAACAACTGCCATGAGGACTTAAAAGAATTTTGTTTACTCAAATTTAACTGCTCCCCATAGATCAGCCAATTTAGATTTCTGGATGTAAAGCCTGGAGGCCAATTATTATTTCTCTTGGACATGTTATTTTAATGAATTGGATGAAAGGCTAAATTAGAATCCCAGCCATTATTATATATTAGTTGATAACACTGGTAGCTAATTTTAATGGTTTTTGGGAATAGCCTCGAAAACAGGAAGAAGAAGAGTTGCAGCCAGGACAATGGTTAGATAAGAGATATCTTAGTCCACAGAAGGAATGGGTTGTGGAAAGCATCTCAGGAGGGGTGCTGTCTAGGGCCCTGGAAAGTAAAGAAAAAGTGGGGGAGGGGAGATGTGCTTGTAGACTTGCAAGATTCTGCTACTATAATCTTCCAATAAAGGTAATATTAGTAATCATGGTATTGGTTTCTTGTCTGGACCACCTTGAAGGCTTGAAAATAATTATATTCTTCTGGGTCAAAATTAATTTAGCTTCTACTGGGCTTCTGCCATTTAATTGTATAGGACAAGTTTAAATAACAAATGGTGGATTACCATCACTAGTAGACTGGACTTCTATGCTATGCTAGCTGATGTTTTGGTACCTCCGTTTTGATCATGAGATGGAGACTGAGGAAATTGAATTTCAGAATATGCTAACTCAAAACACAAGGTTTGGAATGATAGCAAAACAGTTCTTCACAGGCTGACAACTTCTGCTTTGGTTTCATGCTTTGCTATCCTTTTTCTCAATATTTCTTAAGTTCATTATTTTTTTTGTATTGCATCACATTTTCTTTCGAGCATCTTTTTATTATGCATAATTTTTAATTTTTTACATATTGATCCCTTTATGACAAGGAGCTCAGAACAGACATTTCTTTCTCTTGGCTCAATTCCAGATGCCGACTTGGGAGTTAAAAATGTTCTTTATACATCTCACATTTGATATTGAATGGGGCTGTCATCCTCAGAAGAATCTGCAGAAACAGCTGGATCAACAACTGGCAGGGATTTTTCTGTCTCCACTGAAGAAAGCATCACTGGAGTGGGTCAACGTACAGCAGGGAAGCTTGCAAGTCATATTATCTCCCCCAGATTTCAAACTTAGTAGATACTACTTTAATGTTTCTACTTTCCATAAGTGGTCTATATAATGGTTTTCAACACCTCACAGAAAAAAGAACGAACTGCAGCTCATTAGGAAGTCTTACCTCAATGAAATCTAATTATAAACAAAATTGGAAAAGTTATTCTGGCTAGACCGATGAGGGAGGGGCTGTATCTTACTTGCTGATTGTAAAGCTTTGGTATGCTAAGTAAAGTTGCACCTATTACAATAAACCCTACTATACAATATTTGCAGTACATACAGCTGACAGTAGCAGTCTGCTTTACAATGGGAGATCTCTGTATAAATGTGTAACTCTTTATGAGGAAGAATATGAATGAGAGAGAAGCTATCTCCAAAAAGAGGGCAAGGAGAGAATTCCTTGTTTCTATTGGTTTGTGGAAAGGTTGGATTTAGCTCAAGTTGGTTCCTTCAGCAGTTCCACTCTCATAAATGAAAATGAAGAAGGAAATTTCTTACATGCCTAATGTAATGGAAATCCCCCCCTTTTTAATCCAAACTAGGTACCAGTTTGGGACATTTTATAATGGGTGTCTATTTTTGTGACTGGGAAGCATGTATCAAGGCATTACTACAGTATTCTATCTGTGGCAGGTCTCATTGACTGTTCAAGTATACACACTGTACTCTAAATCATGAACATTTCCCTCAGAGTCACCAGGAATCAACTTGACTTGAGAAAGATTAATACACCAGAGTTGTCCTGTGTTGCACTTCAATGGGAGACAATCAGGAAATTCTTGGGTGCAAACTAAGCTGGGAAGTTGAAAGATTACCAAAAAAGACAAAGACAAACCACTCCTGTATTGTTGCCAAGAAAACTACAAACATGCTCATGGAGTCACCAGGGGTTGAAGGACAGGTTACTTTACGTCCAAGTTAGGTAGGATTGCTTGGTATTACAATGGCCCTGTGTTTGAACATATCATCTGGTATTTGAAGGCATCCTTTAGTTTAAGATTATTATTTTTTTAAAGAAGACAGAGGTATTGAACCTTCAATCAGAAATAAACACAGGGATAGTAAACTGGATAGATCTGGTTTTCAGCAAACAGAAACTTGGAAGATTAACTGACTCACACGTGGCATTGCAGCTTCCTAATGAAACAACTTCTCTAATAGCTATAGGTAGCAAATCCTTGAAATGGGACAACCCACTACCACTAATAACTTATTCAGGTATCAATATGATATTTTGTTGAGAGGAATTCTCTTAAAAAAGGCTAAAGCAAACATTGACTATATACAGTAACTGTTTCTTAACCTTGGTAACTTGACCATGCTGCCAGGGGAATTCTGGCAGTTGAAGTCCACGCTTCTTCAAGCTGCCAAGGTTGAGAACCATTGGACCATATCTGTAACACAGCTAATATGACTTTCTCCAGAGTTTCCATGGGGAAACTCTGTATGTACTTAGATGCACTTAAAGACATTGTTTCTGAACTGGCTGACTGAACTGATTGTGACACTGACCTATGATTTTTCAAAGTTAATTGTAAAATTAACAATATTTCAGGTGAATATAGTATGCTAAGCCATAAACAAAACCAACAATATTCTGCCTTAGAATCCAGACACTATTTGAGTACACAAAGAAGTAAGCACTAAGCATGCTATACTTCAAGAGGGAAGGGCCCAGTGTGTAGGGACCAAATAAGAACAAGGGGGGGGGGAATACGATAGGGAAGGGTGATGCTAAAGGAGCAATGTTAATTTGGAGTCAGCCCTGCACATTGCCAGTTAAGATCCCCATCCTATGAGATCATTAAGATTTTGCAAAATATGGTTAAACTTTAAATGTGTTTTTAATTGTTTTTAATAGTGTTTTAATTACATTGTTCTTATTGTCTATCAGCTAATTTGAGCACCATCTGTTACCATAAGGATGAGACGTAACCACCATAAATATATACACTGAGATTCTGGACCAAATGTGTTACTTGACATAGCTTTTATCCCAAGGGGTGTAGCTGTGTCTAGAGACAGCAGGATAAAGAGCCAAACAATCTTTTGTCTTCCCCCCCTTGCATAGCACAGGTAAAGACTCTATTGCTGCCTGTGTTGGAGGAAGTGGTTTGAGTGTTCCTGAGAGTAGGAATCTAACCAGGGCAAGGAGTAGTGAAGCAGGCCATTGCTAAAAAGTTATAGGTTATTCCTGTAAATACATGAACGGAGATGTAGGGATGAACAGACAAGACCTAGCTCTTACCTAGCTGCAGCCCATCAGGTAGAATGAGAGAATGAACATATTGTGAAGATCAAGGCAGCAAGGAAGCACCATGAGAATACCTAGTTTACTGACTCAGAGCAGGCAGAGTGAGAGGTAATGTTAGCCTTTGAGGCACTCCAGACAAGAAACACAACCACGAGTACTATCTTTATTGTAAGGTTACATGAATAGAATCTTACAAATCCAAAAGTACTCCTCACATCTCTCACTTTTACTCCTCTGAAAACTAGAGAGGGTCTCTTCAGAGGTGATGCTTCTGTCTCCCTTCCTTTGGGCTCAGATATCATTATTTGCCCTTCCTTGTTTCCCCTGCAGATGAGGTGCTCTTGGTCTGGAAGATAATAACAATTGTTTATTGTGTTGGTATATGGTCTTTATCCCTGAATGAATTCCTTTCACTAACGTTTATAGTTTGCATCTTTAATCTGTTCTGTAGCCTGGTTCAAATAAGATAATAACTCATAATCTGTCTCGTTTAGCTTTGATTTAATCTATTGTATGAAACCAGCCATTGGTAGCTTACAAACCCTAGTTTATCAAAGTATGTTTTGTGAACATCTAATTGTGGTTTATTTAATATACCATGGTTAAGTAAATTATGGCTTAATGTGATATATGAACCTACTGTAGTTCATCTGTACACATATATGATTCATTTAGGCCAGGGGTGTCCAAACTTTTTTCAAAGAGGGCCAGATTAGATGAAGTGAACGTGCTGGAGGGCCGAACATTTTTCCAAACATTCTTTGAAGCATTACAATTAAATGCAAATGAATTATTGTATGCCTCTTTCCTCTCCCTCTCTTTCCTCTTTCTCTCTCTCTCTCTTTCCTTTCCCTTTCCTCTCCCCTCTCTCTCTTTCCTCTCCCCCTCTTTCTCTTTCCTCTCTCTCTTTCTCTTTCCTCTTTCTCTCTCTCTTTCCTCTAACTTTCTTTTTCCTCTCTTTCTCCT
>NW_015386279.1:0-26824 GCF_001527695.2 Protobothrops mucrosquamatus | reverse complement strand
GCATTTACATACCGCAGGGAGGGCTGTTCGAGGGCCGGATTAAACCGGGCCGCGGGCCGCAAATGGCCCGCGGGCCGGACTTTGGACATGCCTGATTTAGGCAATGTCTCATTTTCATAGCAAGCATCCACTCAGCTGTGTTTCTCCCTGTTAGGCTGCTTTTGAAAAATGAAAAGCAAAGCAAGCCCCCAAATATTGTATAAAAATAAAATGCATTAAGCCAAATAGATTCAGTAAAAATCAAAAGTCAGAAAGAACAGGACAGCTGAATGACATTCCAAAGAAAACTGGAAAGACTAATTATGTGTATTGTTACAAAGAACATGAAGAGCAATCCTTCATTTCACTCAGGTTTTGCAATGGATTTCTGGCTGTGCCTAACCTTCAAATGGAAAGTATTCAAATAATTGTTTGCAGTATTTTATATAATTTATATAATGAGCTGTTCCCCCCCTGTAAGTGCTTAATAAATACCAACTACATGGGGTACATACATGCGGTCTATAGATCTGTTTGTTGCTTTAGCTGTTTAGAAAATTATTCTTTGGGAAATTATAGCTATTTGATGAATAATTCAAAGGAAGGAATAAAACAAAATCTAATAAAAGCTGTCTATGATTGAACTTTGATTTTAATTCAGTAATGTGTATATATAAACTCCATGTTATCAGAAGATATATTTTAAAGCTTTAAAAAAAACTAATTTCTTTATGGAGATGAGTAACACTTTAAAATTAAGTCATAGTTAATCCTGGGAAAGCTCCAAAGAAAACTGCTCTAGAGGAAATATTTCTGAAAGGAAAGATATGATCATAAATCAGGGAGTTATTTTGGGTATATATGTTTTTTTCTTCCTTGAGCTGCACGATAAAAGTACAGTCTTTGGTGTTCGTGCTCTAGGCTCTGAACTGTTATATGAAGTCCCCCAATTCAGACCTAGAACAAGTGGAAATGTGTGACAAATTCCAAATGCTCATAGAAAGATATTTTTAATATTAGTGATGACTACACATTAACATTTCAATATATATTCTATCCAATGAATTTGCAGTCTGATATGGAAATTAGCCCCAACATATAGAACATTAGAAACTGAACAAAAATAAATGTCCATCCACGTCCCAAACAATCTTTCAGGTATATAAAAAACAGTTAGAACTATATTAGTCCATGTTTTTTTAAAAAAATCAAAATTCAAAAATTCAAAACCAATAGTTGGGTGGTATCTTTATTAGGTTCAACCAAATTAACTTAAAAGAATTGTATAAGCTTTTAAGATGTTGAGAACTTTTCATTAGTCAATGAACAAGTCATTGTTAAAAAAACAGCAATCTTTAAAAACTTGGCTTTTTCTGCAGGTCTTGGGTTAGATCAGGGGTGTCAAACTGCTGGCCTGCGGACCGGATGCATCATAGCGAAACCGCGCCCACCCCATTGCTGGCAATGGCAAAAAAGTCATGATACGTTGTGACATGTCACATGATGTTGCGAGTTTGACACCCCCCCTGGGTTAGATGGATAGACAGGTCCTGTGATCTGCAAAATATATGGGTGGAAGCCTTTAACTCTCTGAATGACTGTAGTTTTTATTGATGCTGTTGTTTTGTACACTTTTGTTTTTAATTCTATGAGTTACCTACAGTCTTCTGAAATAGAGCAGCTTACAAATTCAGCTAACTAACTAACTAACTAACTAACTAACTAACTAACTAACTAACTAACTAACTAACTAACTAACTAACTACTCACTCACTCACTCACTCATTGGGAAGAAACTAGAAAGTCCAAAAATTAGACTAGATTTTTAAAGTAAAAGGTACACAACATAAAGCCGGTCTAAGATAACGTTTATGACCTTTTGTATAATCAGAGCTAAGTAGAGCCCTTTATAGATAGATATCAAACTTTCTTTGAGGAGGTTTTTTTTTTTAAAAAGATGATGTCATTATTTGAGGATTTGTTTGCTTAAGAACATATAGCTTTTAATTTGCTGAAACAAATTCTACCTAGACTTAAAACAATTTATGCTGGGGATAAATTAAGTGCTAGATTTTTCATGGCGAAACTGTTAAGAATGTAAACAGACAACTGCTACCATAAATTGAGTGTGGGAAATTTTAGATTAATTTACTGCCACTCTGGGAAAACTGAATAAGAGATGATACCTGATTTGAATAAGGAAATGTAAGTAGCACATGCAGCTAAGGTAAAAGATAATGGCTTTAAAAAAAAACCTGATATTGGGAGAAGCACAACATAATACATCTGTTTTATCTTGTTGCTTGCCATTTTCCTTTACAATATTTAAGAACAAGATTTAAGTATATTGCTTGTGCACAAGAAAGCTTAAGCTCAGAAGAAAGGGAACATCAAAACATTGACACAGGGAACATCCTTATGAAATTCAGTGGTCAGGAGAGTATCCCTTCATCAGTAATTAAGGATAGTGCTAGGCTCAAGCAGCTATTGTACTCATTGAATTATAGGCATTTAACAAGCCTTAAGATGTATAAAGAGGAAGAAATTCAAAGACTGAATATTTGTAGTCAGGCCATTTTTTTATGCAGCATGTGAATCTAAGGAAAAAGCACATTGAATACCCATTCAATTAGCAAAGGAGCTCCCCCCCCAGGGCTGTGTGCTCTCTCCATTACTCTTCTCTCTATATACCAAGGATCCCTCTGTTAAAGTATTGAAGTTTGCAGATGATACAACAGTCATTGGTCTCATTCGAGATGATGATGAGTCTACATACAGACAAAAGGTAGATCAACTGGCCCTGTGGTGCAACCGGAACAATCTGGAGCTGAACACTCTTAAAACCGTAGAGATGATAGTAGATTTTAGAAGACGGTCTCCTATTCTACCACCTCTTACAATATTAGGCGACACAGTATCAGCAGTAGTTTCTAGGTTCTATTATCTCTAAGGACTTGAAATGGACACCTAACATTAGAACCATCATTAAAAAGGCACAACAAAGAGTGTTCTTCCTGCGTCAACTCAGAATGCTCAGATTGCCCAAGGATCTGCTGATATAGTTTTATAGAAGAATTATTGAGTCTGTCATTTGTATCTCAATAACTGGTTTGGCACAGCAACCAAACAGGGCAGGTACAGACTTCAACGGATAGTTAGGACTGCAGAAAAAACAATTGCAACCAGCCTGCCTTCCATTGAGGATCTGTATATTGCACAAACTAAAAGAGGGCTGAGAAAATATCTACAGATCCCTCACACCCAGGACATAATCTATTTCAACTTCTCCTCTCAGGATGCAGCTACACGTATAGAGCATTGCATGCCAAAACAACTAGACTCAAAGATAGTTCCCCACCCCCCATGCCATTACTCTGCTGAACATTTAATTCCCACATCACTGTCTCATTTCTCATCTTTTCTCATTTTCCCATCTTTCCTACTATCTATTCCTATTGGTTTTTTATGATTTATCAATTATTATTTTTAACTTATGATTAATGATTGTAACTATCATTTATGATCTATGACCTATGACCTGCTGTTTATATGTACACTGTGAGCTTATTCACCAGAGGCAAATTCCTTGTGTGTCCAATCACACTTGGCAAATAAAGAATTCTATTCTATTCTATTCTATTCTATTCTATTCTATTCTATTCTATTCTATTCCATTCCATTCCATTCCATTCCATTCCATTTCATTCCATTCCATTCCATTCCACTCCACTCCACTCCACTCCACTCCACTCCATTCCATTCCATTCCATTCCATTCCATTCCATTCCATTCATCTTTGTTGGACTCCATCTGCTGGACTTAGTGTCTTCAGTTGTGGGGAAAAAATCCAGTACAGTTGGAGATTCATTGGAATAATAATGGAAAAGTGAGGGGAGAATTCAAAGCTAGAAGAACAAAAAGGAAGAAAAACAATAGGGAACTAGCTTTGTTCTTGCTGCTGGGGTTGTTAGGCTTTTGGGGGGTAGTTGATTGCTTTATTGTGTTATAAGATGCAAATAATATATTATTCAATATTAGCTAGGTGCAGCCATATTTGTACAATATAAACTAAAAATTGTTGGCACTATAATAATTTGGATAACTTAAACCTTTATTGATAAGAAGGAAAAACAAACTTTATTTCAATTAATATAATTCTGAGATTTTAATGAACATAAGATTGCTTAAATTATACAATGACAACTAAATGTGGTATTGATAGACTACTGCAAAATGCATGTCATTTTTTTTAATATAAGGATTTCTATTTCTATCTTTAGCTTGATACTTAATACAGAGATATTATTATTGTTGTGTAGGACTATTAAAAAGAGGGAAAAAGGATAAAATGAAAAATTAAATTAAAAAGCCACTTGGAAAAATAAATAACTTCCCTTTGCTTTATACTTTAACAGATATGCAGTATTTATAATTTTTTAGAGCATTTTAGAAACCATTCTGTAAGTGTATTGAGTTGCTGTGTGATATATTGTATATATGTTTTACAGATGGTATACAATTCCATCGATAATTATACAGTAACAAATGTTGGAAATGCCATGAAACAGAAGGAACATTTTACCACATGTTGTGGACATGTTTAAATACTCAAAAGTATTGGAAAGATATACAAAGCACCATTCAGAGAATTTTGGAAATCAAATTTGAAATGAAACTACAAATTACCTTACTAAGTATAATTCCAGAATATATCAACAGAAAATATCACAATTTACTGCAGTATAGTAAAAATAATGAGAATAAACATTGCCCAATGTTGGAAGAAAGATATAATACCTCTGATTGGGAACACAATCATAAAAAAATATGCAGCAATGGCAAAATTAACAGCATATATCGACAGCAGAAGTTTAACTAAATGCTAGCAAGAATAGTTTTCCCAATATTATAGACTTGACAGGAGAGCTCGTCTTTGCACTATAAATCCAAAATATGATAATTTGAGTCTGACCTTTGTGCCTCAGGTGAGAACTCTAGATTGTTTTGTTCCATAATTTATTTGTTTATTTTCTTGGCTACCCATGGTATTCTCAGGAGTCTTCTCCAATACCAAAGTTCAAAAGCATCAATTCTCATCCTGTTCTTCAGAGTTGAATGCTTCTATAGAGTGTCGCTGGGAAAAATACAAAAAATATCAGAGCAGATATAAAAACCAGAAATCACAATGAGATGGTCCATGGGCCTAACAAATGTCATATTGTTATTATACAGATTATAAGAGGATGCATGCATTTCATTTTGTAATATAATATATTCATATTTAACTTCTTAATGTCCCAACGGTATAGAAGACTGGTTTATTTATTCCCTTATGAATCCCTGACTTTAGGGGATTCAAAGCAATAATTCATTTCTTTCTTTAAAAGCCTTGTACGCTGCCCATCTTATGTGTCATAACTCTGAATGGCTCACAAAACCATAATCAATCCAAAGGTAAAAATAAAACTAATACTCAAAAACATCCAAAACAAAATCTCAGACATAATTGTTGGAGTCCAGCTTCACCTTATCCTAGTTACCTGAGGGAAGATCAAGCTTTTTAAGCCTTTCAGAAGGCTAGTACAGTGAGGATTTCTGGATCTCAGGGTTCCCACTAGGTGACAACATTTAAGGGAAGAGACCTGGAGTTCACCCACCCATTCCTTGATGGAACAGATACCCTTCAGAAGAGGTAGTCCCAAATTGCCTAGCCCCATGCTCTGCAGGGATCTAAAGATGACGACCAGCACCGTAAATATCTGCATCCATAGTTTAGTGACCATGGCTACTGGATTCTCTTTCTGAATCCAGAGTGGCTGTGAAATGCCATGATGAGATAATATAACATTTGAGGCTGTTATACTGTGCATTGTACCTGGGTGCATTGTGAATCAAATGACAGCCCAGAACGATGTTCCTCTTTTATCGTATTTACAATAATACTTCTGGGTTTACCTAATACTGGGCATGCTATTGGATATCCAACACCATACAGGTTGGAGTCAGTAACATTGTTAGACATACTATTGGAATGTTTTAATGAAAATTCTGTGTGTTTCATCGCATCTCTGTTAGCAGCTCCCAATATGGTGCAGCTCTTGGATCATTATCATTACCAGATTTCACATACATAATGAGATTTGGTATCTTAGATCTTTAGTTCTCTTGTTACATTTAAAATTTAGAATAACTTCTTCCCACTCTGACTACTGAACAAATATGGAAATTTGAGTGTGCCTGCAAATATATTCAAATCTAATTTCATTCTGTTTTCTGTTCTTACTTTGGGGCTTTGGATATTTAATTTCTTTCATGCCACCTGAGAATTAATGTTTATTTCACTGAGCTGTGAGAATCAGCCTGCTTATTAGAAAAGGACCTGACATAAATGAAAATACAGCAAAATGCTAAGGAGGAACTGGCTGGCTTTCTAAAATTAGTGTTAGAGATCTCAGCCCAAGCGGATAAGTAAATGTTATCTCTTTTCTTTTTTCTTTTTGGCTGTTGGAAATCCTAGATAGCTTTAATTATAGTGAAAGGAAAAGGGTGGTCGAACAAGCATTAGATTAGAGATAACATAGTTGTCCTATTTTAGTGCTCCTTAAGATCAGGTCCATTATTTTTTAAAAAAACATTAAAGAACGTCAATATTTCCTTCCTTACAAATGGACTTTTAACACTGGCTGTGCAGAAAAAAAGATGATAGGAAATATTACAAGTGGGAATTCAATCCCATTTTGGGTTATGATTTAGGATGAGAGTATAAAAGGAAAGATTTGTGATCCAATTGTTGCCTGACAAGGCATGTGTCATTCATTTTCTCTCTTTATAGAGGCTAAGTAATGTTTCTGTAGTCCCCAACTTGGCTGAAGATGGGGATATTTTTTACTTTGAAATAAACTGTACATTTGTTATGTAAATTGGTAGACATGTAATTCGCTTCGGCACCTGTATGTCAAGTACAACTTCATTCAGCATGGTTAGTCCCACAGTGGAATACAAGTAGTACAGTATAAGCACCATCATCTTCTGAGTTGGAGAGGTTGCTTGTAATTAGCTAGTGAACTCCCCCCCTTTCCCTCCATTAAGAAGTGTCTTCAGGAATAAGACAAAACAGTATGAATACAACAGTTCCAGAAATGAAATAGTAATAGAAGGCTGAGTTTCTCTACGAAAACCTTATGATATGATGTTGATAGTTTCCTTAGAAATTTGACTAGAACACATTCTGCTTAAGTGGCCAATAATGCAAAAAAGCCATATTTTGGCATAAAAGTTGGAGCCATCTCAGTCCAGTATTTTCTTCCTCATAATGGCCATTGAGATGCCTCTTACATATTTATTTATTTATTTATTTATTTATTTATTTATTTATTTATTTATTTATTTATTTATTCATTCATTCATTCATTCATTCATTCATTCATTCATTCAATTTCTATATCACCTGACTTCCAGCTTCTCTGAACAACTGGGATTAAGAGGCAAGCTTCAAGATTAATAGCTTGTGACAGACCTGTCATCTATGAATTTCAACTATCCTCTTTTAAAGTCATCTAAGGTAGCAATAGCAATAATACTTAGACTTATATACGTCTTCATAGTGCTTTACAGCACTCTCTAAGCAGTTTTACAGAATCAGCATATTGTCCCCAGCAATCTGGGTCCTCAGAGTCAACCTTGAGCTGGTCAGAATCGAACTGCTGGCAGTTGGCAGAATTAGCCTGCGGTACTGCATTCTAACCTCTGCGCCACCACAGTAGCTACCATGTATTATGCCAATTAATTCACCAGTTAATTGAAATCTTTGAAAATGTATAAGTCTATAGGAAAAAGTAAATCTTTAGCATGACCATGATGATACAATCATGTATCATCAAATGCAGGAGGATGTTACATCTCATTGTGCCATATCAAAAATCTTAAATAATGTTATCTAGTTAGCATTTTGAAAAAATCATTGAACTAATGTTGCTTTACTAATCTGTAGAAGATTTGATTTCTAATAGGCAACTTCTTCCACACACCATTTTCTTTGGGGATGCATTTTTAATCAGCACAATTATTTAAGTTCCAAATCAGAGGCCTCATTTCAGTTAGTGCAAAAGGGGGGAGAATCTGACTGTCTCGGCATGTAACAAAAAGTTTTATTTTGTGGCTTTGCTGGGAATCTGCAGCATCTGTATGATACACATGGGATCAGTTAGCTTCAGAAGAATCTCCTTAATGTAAACTAAAAGCTGAAATGATGAGGCTACATCTGTTACATGGATATAATCTTGGGTGACATTATAAACTGAAAAGGGCACCACGTTTTGGTTGATTGCCTGTATCTTTTGAGAAATTATTACCGTGTGGAAATGAAGGTAAAAATGTATATAAATTGTACCTAGATGGCCTAAAGAATGCCACACAGGCTGCCTTGTCAGATGTCTTTAGATTAAGTTGCCTATTATTTATTTATTTTAAAACTGGATATTATTTTCAGTATGAATTAGCAGCTTACTTTAAAAAAAAAAACTCTATCTACATTAACCTTAACCCTAATCTATGATGAAAATTATCTGAAACTGCACAGATAACTCAGACTTGGAAGAACATCCCAAAGAAAAGACCACGATTCTTCTAAACCAGGGGTTCCCAACCAGGGTTGCTCGCAAACTTGGGTTTTCAAAATTATAGTGTATATGCATAATTCGTTGCCATTATTTCGAACCTTTGTAAGGAGTGCGAGAATATATCAGAAGTGTTCTAGGGGTGCGGGGTATAGAAAAGGTTGGGAACCACTGATCTAAACTATGGTGGAAACTATAGAAATAGTACAAAGACAATCTAATGCCCAAGTATGAAACGTTTGACTTAGGACATCCCACAGAGAATGCTAGTGTTCTTTCAAGCATAAACACTCATTTGAAATTGTACTTACTTCTTTTATGATCTGCATATTGCACTGGACTAATAAAAACCTGATCATGGGTTACTCTGCTATTATTCCACACTGGCTCCCTTTGAAACTTTTATTCCCCAGCCTTTCAAAATGCATTTCCTGGTAGACTTTTAATATCAAAGTCTTTACATTTTCTATTTTTTGGGGGGAAAAACCCCACTTCTTTATTTGATGACATTTCCAGCAGGTGAAATCTGAGCACAAAGGTTTCCCCAGGTGACTAGCTAGGTTAAGGTTCTCATCACTATATAATATGAATGTGCTTGATTAAAATCTTAAGTTGTAGATGGTATCTTGTCCTTTCGGAGCCTGATCTTTATATAATCTCTTCCAGGGAAAAATAGAGAGGCAAGTTAAGTGCAGCAAGTTCATTTCTATGATGGTTTATCTAACCTCCCTTCATATTTTAATTTTACTTTCTTTTCAAAATCATTTTTAGTGAGATGGAGGCTATACATATTTGATTAATAAATAAAATGTTTTTAAAAAGTTATTTTTCCTACTTTCTTATCCTTAACAAAAGGAGCTGCTTTCATAGCATCCAGAACTAGATTCCTAACAGTTAAGATTTAACAAGATAGTGACTGAGAAGGGAAAAAAAAATCACATAAGCCCATCTAGGCGAGCTGAACTGTGAACCGGGAAAGATACAAGTCAAACAAAACAAGAACATTTACGCTTACAGGTCATATGGGATGCAGACTACATGACAGCTCTTCTTTCAGCATGGCAAGAGCTGTGAGAAGGAACAGTGAGTGCAGGAAAATTTAATTTCAGGAACACAAAGTATGTCAATCACAAAAGACAAATGCTTCTCGGGGTTCTTTTCCACTGCCTCCCATTAAGCTTAACGAGATGCAAAATACATCTTCACTTTGCTTGGTTGTGATAGTCTTCTCGAAGACAGAAGGGATGTGCCATGATCCTCTCAAGCCCGACCCAGGACGTTTTGCTATGTGGGGCAAAAGAGAGGATGGCTCTGCTCTCCCTCCTCAAAGGCATCCTCATAGGAGAAAAGACATTGTGCTTCAAAACCTAGGGATTTTATAGCTCATACCAGTTGTGTAAATTGTATGATGCATGACATGCTTGTGTCCCATGCACTCTCCACACGCAGAGGCTGGCTGGACATAAACTCTTGCAAGAGATTGTATTCTCCATTGGACCTCACACTGCAGGGAGCTTACTCAGCATTTCCTTGTTTCTTTGGAAAAAAGAACCAATGAACTGGAGAGAACAGGCAGGACAGTTTTAAATGCAGCCATAGCACATCATTATATAGGCTCCTTTGGACCTAATCTAGCTTTTTAATATTTTTTAAATCTTAATTTAGAACAGTGGTGGCGAACCTATGGCATGGGTGCCAGAGGCGGCACTTGGAGCCCTCTCTGTAGGCACACGTGCCGTTGCCCCAGCCTCGCCTCCCCCGCGACCCCCTCCTCTCCAGCAGCCCTCCTGAAGGAGAGTCGCCCCTGAGTATGGCCCACGCAGAGCAGCGCAGCCAAGGACATGACAGCCAGGCAGCATAGACAAGACTCTGCCCTCACACTCCATCGTGCACAGTTGATGCTGCAGGGCGCTGGCAGAGGGCGTGACCGCCATAGCGCTGCTGGGTTGCCTGGGTGATCTGCAGTGGGCCCTGGAGGTGGTGAGTGGCCCTGCGGGCAGGTGGGACAGGGGATGAGGAGGTGGAGTGGGGGTGGGGCCAGTTTTTGGGCTCTCGGTCTCTAAAAGGTTCGCCATCACTGATTTAGAACATCAGTATGGCACATTTCAAAACAATACAACAACACTCTTTAGTAGCACCTTTATTTCCAAAAAAGATTTCTGGACTCAAACAACTGTTTTAGAGAATAAAAATGGAGAGTGTCTGGAGTTCAGTCTTTTTTATTTGGAAAAAAAAAGTCCATACATCCAGAAAGAGGACAAAAATAAACATGGGGGGGGGGGACAAAGAAAAAACTACTTGACAGTTTGGCTAATTTGTGCTTTTGATTGGATATGTTTCCCAGGGCAACCATTTTGTGATTGATCAAACCTCAACTCCATAGTAGTTTTCCAAAAGTACAAAGAATAGGGTTTCAAAATCCCAAACATGCTTCCAATCCCCAATACTTTTGGTTTTATTAGATATTTATTTATTAGATATTATCAAGGGACTTGTGGTGGAAGTTATTTGAGAGACAGCCTGTCCCCGGTTACATATCCTCATTCCATCAAGTGTACCAGGAGGGGCATGTTACTGGCCCCATCTAATGAGGAGTGTCATCTCACAGGACCCATGAGGAAAACCTTTTCTACTGTAATGCTTCCCCTTTGGAGCATCATTCCCCACCCCAAAGTGTGATTGGCATGGCCCTTGCTTACCTTGCAAAAGTTTCTAAAGACCTGGTTTGTCAACCTGTCTGGGAATCTGGGGATGGTTTGGAGCTTCCGGACAGTTATATGGATTGACCCATGACTTTTTCTTGCCTGTCTTTTATGTTTCTTGGTTTTAATTTGAATTTTGAATTTGGTTTTTAATTTGGTTTTAAAGGGAGTTATTTGCTATTGATTTCTCTATTTTATTTACTATTTGGCTGTTTTTAATTATGTGAGCACCCCACAGTCACAAAGTTGGACCATAAGAAAGGCTGAGCGACAAAGAATTGAGGCCTTTGAACTATGGTGCTGGAGAAGACTCCTGCGAGTCCCTTGGACTGCAAGGCATTCAAACCAGTCAGTCCTAGAAGAGATCAACCCCGACTGCTCTTTAGAAGGCCAAATCCTGAAGTTGAAACTCAAACACTTTGGCCATCTAATGAGAAGGAAGGACTCACTGGAGAAGAGCCTAATGCTGGGAAAGATTGAGGGCAATAGAAGAAGGGGATGACAGAGAATGAGGTGGCTGGATGGAGTCACTGAAGCAGTAGGCGTGAGCTTAAATGGACTCCAGAAGATGGTGGAGGACAGGAAGGCCTGGAGGAACGCTGTCCATGGAGTCACGATGAGTCGGACACGACTTCGCAATTAAGAACAACAAAGATTTTAATCTTCTACTAATACAATAGTTACTTGTGAACATATTGTATTTACACACAATAAGATATATTCATATGTTACAATTTTATATGTATTATTTCTGTGACTATTAGCTGGAATACTCTTCTGTAGAATAAAACAGGAATGTGGAAGGACCCCTTCCAAAGATGTATATTTGGGAGGAAATTACTAAGAATGCTGAATGAAATTTGCATCTCTGCCATCCTGTGCCGGATCAAACTTGGAGCTATAATTACTTTGGTTAATTCTACATGGATTGCAAGTGGATGGAAAGATTAGAAACCTAATTGCAAGCTTTGTTAAGGAATGAGATTTCAGTGCATAAAAGCAGACAAGGGTCTTTGATAAAAAAAAATCTTCTGTATACATTCAAGATTCTATTACAGGCAATATATATGAAAACATTTATAAATTTATTCACGATATTTCCTTAGCATTTTCTCACTGCCCATTTGGTGAATCATAAATTTTAACCAATGTTTTTTCTAGCTTTTTCATGGTTATTTATTTATATTTATTAAATTTATGTGCTGCCCATCTGAATGTCAAGCAACTCTGGGTGGTTATTAAATTAGTCCACTGTTAAAAGACCAATGCTCTAATAAATAATGCTCTAATAAATGTGAAACTTTGTGATAGGAATAGAAACAGATTATCAAGCCTGACATATCCCCTTTTGGGGCTTTCTAAGAAAAAGAGTCAGCTGGTCGAGATCTAGTGTCAAGTTGTATCAGCTAAGAATAGTTCCTGACTCAGAAGGAAATTTAAAAAAAATCCTACGGCTCTTTGGATTATAGATTTTGAGCTTTTAGTTTTACAATAATTCTGTACCAAAAAAGGGCTGTTCTTTCCAATGTCCTGACTGAGATTCACCTGGAACATTTAGAAATCCAGGATAAACGAGAGGAATGGACTTGTTGCAAACATTATTTTGCACTCATGCGAACAGAGATGTTTAGCAGCAGCAGCAGCAGTACATTTCAAAAGAAAATAAAAAACAGTTTATATATCTAGGGAGTTGGATTTATACATGTTGATTCCTTTAAGAAAAAAGAATGTAGAATATGAACATGTTTTGAAGATAAGAGATATCTGCTGCTGTGACTAAGTAAGAATCAAACCTAGAGGCAATTTGTTTTCAGTTCTTGATTTGTATCTGATTACAAATTCAAATGAAGACAGATAGAAACACTTCTAATGTTGGTTTATTGGGCTTTTTCTTTACTCAACTGTATTTCCTTTTCTGTTGTTGTATTTCATGGATCTCAGAATTAAGCACCATTAGTGATAATCTTTAAAAACTTTACTTCTGTTACAGAAAGATTAATAATGCCATGATTACTCTATCTGGTTTAAAAATAAAGTAATATTTCAACTGTCTGACTAGATTGAATTTGGTCTTTATTTTCCTTCTCTGTAATCACGATCCTTCAATATTAAGTCCACCAGTATCCTGCATCTTTTATATCAGCGTGTGCTGTTTCCCAGCAACAGAATATTTGCTCTTTTAAAATTACCAAAGATATCTACAGCCAGCTTTCTGTGTAGTGAGGAAGAGGTAGTGCCCTCAGTGTCATAAAAATATGGCCATATTTTGTTTAAATGATTAATTAATAGTTTCTAGAACTGGGCTAAACTAATTACCTCTGTCCCAGCATTTTACTACAGCTATTCGCCACTGTTACTTTTCTTGATTTGTATATTTGGTAACTGAGAACTATTCAGTTCCTGGATTTTATAAGAGCCATGATGGCTCAGTGGTTAGAGTGCAGTATTGCAGGCTAATTCTGCCGAGTGCCAGCAGTTTGATTCTCACCGGCTCAAGGTTGACTCTGCCTTCCATCCTTTGAGGTCGGTAAAATGAGGACCCAGATTGTTGGGGCAATATGCTGACTTTGTAGACCGCTTAGAGAGGGCTGTAAAGCCCTATCAAGCTGTATATAAATTTAAGTGCTATTGCTATTGCTATTTTGGAGGCATTCTGTAAGTTGGCTCATTTGAGGCATCTTGGTTCAGAAAATATTCTCCCATAATGCATTGTTTTGCCCAGTTAATGGTTACAGACATAATAATTTCAATAGTATTACCCATTGTAATGAACCATCTTTTTTGTCTTTATATTACATATTTGCATCTTACGTGAACTTGAAGGGACCAGAGATTGACTTCTGCTAAATAACTCTTCTTGCTTTTCTGCTGTAAGGAAGCTATTTTGAAATATATGGCATGAAGTAAAGAACGATAATGACTGTTTTCTGATTGTTTTGTGACCATCAATAATAAGAAAAGATAGGGCAGGCAAAAGTAGAATAACCTTCACTACCAAGTTCTATTTGTGTTAGGAGAGCAATGTCTCTTGATGCTAGTGCAGTGATGGCGAACCTTTTAGAGACTGAGTGCCCAAACTGCAACCCAAAACCCACTTATGCATCGTCGAGTGCCGGGTGGATGTGGCCCATTGGGTGGGCGTGGCCTATTGAGTGGGCGTGGCTGCGGTGGTAACAGCAGACTGGGTGGGACTAAAAAGTTCAGTCAATCAATTCCAACTTTGCAAAATCTTTTTTTTTCTGCGAGAAGTTGAAATTGACGAATTGAACTTTTTTTTTTTGCACACGGCAGCGGAGGTCTAAAGTGAAAAGGTTTTATAAAACCCAGCTGAAGGCGTAGGACTGAGGCGATGACACGCGTGCCCACAGAGAGGGCTCTGAGTGCTGCCTCTGGCACCCGTGCCATAGGTTCGCCACCACTGTGCTAGTGGAAGGTTTCCTTCTCATCCCACTCAATGAAAAGAGCAGCAGGGTGGGGATATGGGTTGTAGGAGCGGGAAAAAGAAGAAAAGTCAATCTCTTCTCACCTTCTTTTACTAGTAAGCCTGATCCCCTTTCTTGGCCAACAGTAGATAAATTGCCCTTGCAGGTTTAATGTCAAGTCTTGCATGGCTCTAGAATGTTCTGAATTGCTTTTAGTATTCTTTAGAAAGGGGGTTTCATAATGTCACTGAGATATGGTGCTGCTGAATTGCACCTTCTAGTAACTTCACCTAATGTGGCCAAGGGAAAGAAATTCTAGGATGTGTAATTCAGCGACACCCATGTTCGTGAGTGTGAGTATATGTGATGCTTCTGTAAACAAGCAGAGTTTGGATCGAGTGTCTTTAGATTCAACTTTAAAGGGGTATGGAAGAAAGGTTTCATAAGAAAAAAAAAAAGATACCAGGAATGTCAAATATTTCCATCATGTTCTTCTGGAGCAGATCACACTGAGACTTCAAATCCTTCCAGACTGTGCTCATTTTAAATGTAGGAAGCTAAACTATTTCCTGACTTGAGTTAAATGTTTTGTTGCTGTATTTGTTTGACATTTTTTATGTCCTGAAGCAGTTAGGAAACCAGATTGGAGACCAAAGAAAAATGACCTATTAAAATTTAGTATATTATTAAAGACAATCACCAGTGCACATATAAGATTTGTTAATTGGACCTTAGAGGCATATTTTAATCACTTTTCAAGGCACCAATCTGTATTTTCAAATTAATTTTTAATTAAGTTTTTATTTATTTGTTTTATAAACTCCCTAGAAAGAAATTCCAAACTTGTTTTTCCAGTAACATTGTAACACATCAAAACAAATTCTTATTAGAAAACTCTTTGTGATATTTTTGAACACATACAATTATTTATCATATACCCTTTTCTTAAAATAACATGCATGTCTTACGGTACAGGGATCTTGCAGATAATATTGGGAATATACCTGTATTTTGTATAATTGTATACACATGCTTGATTTTTTATCTTTTTTAGGTCATCTTGGGGAAGAGAGGTTTACATTATACAACCACAATCTGCAGAGGAGATTTGTCAGAAGGAATTTGTTTTGGAAACAATTTGTCGAGAAAGGAATGCTAGTGCCACCATTTTAATTCCCTTCTGGTGTAAAGTTCAGACACCATTCCACTCTTCTGGGCAAAGTGAAAATGGTAATACTGAATTCAGCCACAGAAATCTAATGCTTCAATCAGTATAAATAAGAAAAAAAACCCAAACAGTGATCTGTGTTGGCCTTTGCTGAGATTTTAGGGCAGGACTGGTCTCCATTAGTTTAATGTATGTGATTGCCAGTAGCACTGATTCACCTAAGGTGAGTTGAAGGCTTCTGAGGAGTTAAGGCAGAGCTTGGACAAAGGACATTTAATGTTATATTTTTTATTTACTTTTCTTTATAAGACCACCCTTCCTCTAACTAGCTCAAGTTTGTATTCATGGAGGTGGTTTCACCTTGTTCCCCTTATAACTGTCCTGCAATGGAGGTAAAGCTGAGAAATATTGAATGATTAAGCTTAATTTACCCCAAAGTTTCTCTATTGCTCTCTTAATTTGCAAGGACAGTAATATGAACAATCTGAAAAGGATGCATTTGATGTGGAAGCTGTTGGAAACTCCTAGCAAGAAGGAACAAGAAGGGGTTTATGGAACTTTAAGGGGAAAGTCTAGATCAGACATGTCAAACTCGCAACATCACGTGACGTCGCGCAACGTATCAGGCCGGTTTTGCAATTGCCGGCAATGGGGTGGGTGCGGCTTCAGTATGATGAAACCGGCCTACGGGCCGGCAGTTTGACACCCCTGTCTAGATGATATTGTCCCACCATATGTTGGACTGGATCACTTGGACCTGTTATCTCCGCCATTTTTGTTATTTTTTGTTTTCATGTTATTTTCTTGTTTTAATGATTTTTAAAATGATTTTTTAAAATTTGTAAACCATTCAGAGTCGCTGGGAGCTGGGCATCATATAAATTTAATATATAATATATAAACAAATCACAGAAACCTAAATTGAGATCAGTTGATCTACTCCAGAACCTACTTCAAATGATTGCTGTGGTCTATATTGCTTTAGTTGTCAGAGAAATTATGGAATATAAATGTATAACGATGGATGATGATGATGTTTCAGGAATGTCCCTCTTTTTCCATATCATTTGCTCATTTTCTGTTTCAGACCAATGCAATGTAAATTAGTCCCTCAAGTAACAAACAATTTACTTTACGCATTTTGAAACCAGCCTGTTAGAGATTCTCATTATTAATGAGAAAAAAAATTCAGAATAAATACTGGATCTTCAGATTTACTTCCAACTTCCTGGTGAAACATGAAACTATTATGAGCAATAGCAACCTTCTTCTTTCATGTTTTTCAGGACACCTTTGATTCTTTCCATGAATAAAAAGAGGGACCATTGCAAACTTCCCAGTTAACCTAAATCTGATTAGAGTTACTTAAAGCTGGAGGGAAGGAGTTACTCCAAGTTTCTTTTTATACCCAGTGTGAACCCCATGTAGTTAGCAAACCCAAGAAGTGAAAACTAAAACTATTTTAGAAGTATATTGAGTGCTAATCAGCATTTAAAAAAATCTTTAAAATTGTAAGAGTAAATTCCCAGGTGGACTAATAGAAAGCCAATTAAGTCAAATTTGTCTTTGTTTACTTCCCACAGCCTCCCACATTTGGTTGTGCTGTATCTTCTCACATCACTGAACTCTTCCTCTTCTACCTGCTTCCCAGAGTCTCTCTAACCAACTTCCAAAGTTTTGACTCAACTCAATTACAAAATATTGCATCATCATCATCATCATCATCATCATCATCATCATCATCATCATCATCATCATCATCATTTTATGGTAATCTCTGTTCGATTGTTATGAGCTGCCCAAAATCATTGAGAATTGGACAGCATACAGATTTAATAAATAATAATAGTACTGGCTGATTGTGCAACAAATCATCATCATAATGTACAGTACTAATTACTAATGCTAATAATAATTATGGCTTTCTTGTTCCACCTGAACAATGAATGATTGTAGCAAGCATACAATGAATGATTGCAGGAAGGGAAATCAGCTTCTTGCTACTTTGCCTTCAGTCTTTAGGAAAAGGAAATTGATTGGGGAATTCTAGGAACTGAACTCTTGAGAGCTGTCAAGATTGAGAAACACTGTGTAGACATTGCATAGCTACACAAATACTTTATTCCTCAAAGATACTGACAGTCCATTGCATTTCCACTTGCATTTTTGCAGCAGAATTGCAGTGAATGCTCAAAACAAATTATTCTGTCTGGAAGTTCTGCCAAACTTAGTTAATATTTTGTCACAATGATTCTGAGTCAGTTATTCATTTGAACAAAGTTCTTCTTCACACTTCCATATTACTTCTGAGTTCTTTGTGCATTTAATATTGACAGAATTTTTTTTAAAAAACCTCTCCTTTGCTCTTAGACCAGTGGTTCTCAACCTTTTTAATGCCGCGACCCCAACCGGTTGTAAGTCGAGGACTAAACCGGTCGTAAATCGAGGACTAAACCGGTCGTAAGTCGAGGACTACCCAACCGGTTGTAAGTCGAGGACTTTCCCTGCCCGGAGCGCCGTGCATGCGTGGTTCCGCCCCCTGCGCCGGCCGAGGCGTAGCTGGCAAGCAGCAGAGATGGAGCAGGCCGACCACCAGCTGGCCCAGCCCAAGGGAGGTAAGGCACCCGCCGGAAAAGGGGAAAAAATGGCGGACAAAAAAATGGCGGACAAAAAAAATGGCGGACAGCCTTGCTTGGCAACCCCCATGAAATGGTCGATCGACCCCAAATGGGGTCCCGACCCACAGGTTGAGAACCACTGTCTTAGACACTCACATCCTTTTAATACTACAAAAAATATCTCCCTGCCAAGTTTGTGTTTCTATTCGCATAAACTGTCACTTCAAGTTCCATATAAAAACTGAGAGAAACAATTTTTGGACCAAGTAATTAACAGTTTGAGAATTGGAAGTCATAGCTGAGAATTGGGAAACATTTTGCAACATAACAAAGAGCTTTGCTACTTCCTTATTGTTTGAGAGACATCACAGTTCCTGATGTCATCCAGACAAACATACCAATTCTTAAGGGACAGTAGGAACAAATACTAATTGTGAACATTACATTTTCTAAATAGATTTGAATGACTAAATCTGCAAGTTCTCTGTTTAGACAGTAACAATGAATTCTGCACAGATTCCTTCCAAAATTTCTTATGCATATGGAAATGAGGCACATTTACATGCAAGAGGAAGCATATAGCAATGATCATGATGGGATTAGGTGAACTTTCAGGATAATTCCTTCTTGGTCTTTTTCTTAATGTAATCTGTAGATTAAAGTTTAGAGGAGAATCACTGAAATAAATATGACAAATAGTGATTAATTTTATTGAATTTACTCTGGATCCAACCTGTAACTTCAAAAGCACAAAGTATTCGATTGTTCCAGGTCTTTCAGTAAAATACAATTAATTGGCTATCTTAAATGCTTTACTAGCAGACAAAAAGGATGATAGATAGATAGATAGATAGATAGATAGATAGATAGATAGATAGATAGATAGATAGATAGACAGACAGATAGATAACCTTTATTGTCATTTTTTACTGTGGGCACAATGGTACACATTAAAAATGAAATTTGTATCTGTACACTTTGCTCTCAAAGTGTACACATACATAACACACATTTAAATATGCTATATACAACATATGTATAGACCTACACCCTTACATATAAGCAACATATAAATATTAATCACTGTCCATCTTGAATACATAACAGAAGGAGGAAGTTTTAGAGTTCACAAGGTTAATGCTGTATGGAACAAAACTGTGACTGAATCTGGATGTTCTGCTTCGGATATCACGGAGCCTCCTCCCAGAAGGTAACAAGGAAAACAGGTTGTGAAGAGGATGTGTAGTGTCCCAGACAATCTTACGTACCCTGATATAATTTTAAAATTTTAAAATATTTTGTTTAATGTAGTTTTACATATAGGTAGGCCTCACTTACTGACATTCAGCAATTATTCAAAATTATAACAGTGCTGAAAAAAATAAATTTATAACCAATGTCCACATTTATGACCTTCATCATGTCCCTCAATCATGGCATTACAATCAGTATGGGTTGTCCTGTGCCTGACTTGTTGTTTTTGTCTCCTCCCCTTTCAGAGCAGAGAGATTTGAGATGGATAGATATGCTTTTTCATAGTAAGAATATATAACATATGTTTTAGGGTACACATGAAAGTTCGCATGCTGAAATGTTGCAGCTCTAACCATTTTGACAATAATGAAGTGCCAACTTTCAGTCCTTTACAGATGTTTTACATACTTTTCTTTTTTTCTGTGTTCTTTTTGAAGTTCTTTTGCTGTTGCTTTCTTTGGTTTCACTATGAAGTCCTCTTGAATATATTTCCAAATAAATACCAAACCCCAAAATAGAGTACACAGTACAATCCGTTGAAAAATTCTGCTAGGGTTGAATGCAGATTTTCACCAGTGCTTCTCTTCTGTACTTCTTTAAGACTTTCTCAATAGCATCTTGGAAGAGAAGCAAAACAATAGAACAATATGCAAATACAAGCAAAGCCTTTTTAGAGACATATTCTCAGAATTAGTGCAGGTTTTTAAGATAACATAAACTTTAAGATAACATAAACTTAGATGACTATGTTGATTGATATATGATGATGATGATGATGATGATGATGATGATGATGATGATGATGATGATGATGATGATGATGATGATGATGATGATGATTCTATACAGATAATAACCACAGAGCTTTAGAACTACTGGCACTAAAAAAATGTAAAATGTTCTTGATTTAACCTTGGTTGCTAATTCATTATATGCAGATTTGTGGGCAATACAGAAGGACTCCTTGTTCACTGTCTTCTCCCAGTATGTTTTTTGAACTTTCCAGACTAGCTAAAAGTGTTTCACCCAAGCATTAACCAGGCCCAACTCTACTTAGCTTCTGAGAACCTTCAGAGATCCCTACCAATATCTAAACATCTAAAAGTCTCCAAATGGAAATTTGTATCGGTTTAAATCCATAAATCATATCAAGTCATGTTATTTGTAGCTTCCCAAATAACAATCCCATCAAACAAAATAGATTGCAGTAAAGTTGATGCCATAGAGATCTCAAAGCTTCCAGGCTTCGAAGCTATCTCACAGACCCTGTAAGAGGCATAGCTGACAGCTTGTATCTACTGCATTTTATATGGCATATTGCTGAGGACTTAATAAAGCACTGTAAATTCATTATGGTCCACATGGATATACCCTACTTACCAATACAAACTGGGGTGATTACAAGGGTATTTACTTGATGTTGGGTCAATAAGATAGACTTTTGATGTACTACAGTAGTTATTCTGTTGTCTAGTAACCTTCCTAATTAAATTAGATGTGTTGGGATCTCTAGTGTGGTATTGAATAACTTCAGGATGGTGATCTTGATTGATTGAACAGGGCCAATTCAGGACTTAATATCATTCATGATAGTCACAGATCTGTTCAAGTTGTCCCATAGAGCCAAGAACATCCTTGTTTTAGTGTTTGCTTCAGACCAAGAGGAAATTGGCCTGGAGAGTGGGGAAAAGAAAAGTTACTGTGAAAAAGAGATGGATTTATGCATCCTCAAGAAGCCAAATGTTAAGAAATTTGTAAGTAAGGAAGGAATTTGCTGTCATCTATCAGATATCTGCAAGGCATTTTGAGGGTAAAAAAATCACTTGTCCTCATAATAATTTGAACCCTCCTTTTAATACAGAGTTATAGATGTGTCTAATGTTGTTTTCATCAGGCATTGGGCTAGAGTGTTATGTGATCCCACAATGATTGAATATTAAGTTTGAGTTGTCAACTTGTAATTTTCTTTGATGGCATGACACTTTTGATGCCATTGACCCCATGGGTTTCTTGGATGAGTCTTCTGTGACTTGTGTGCGTAAGTGGTGGTGGTGGGCTGTGTGATAGTGTAGATTAATAGTACTGGATGACTGTATCTTTTGGTCCTGGAAGCTTTCATGTGGGCTACACTGGGCACTATTTTGCTCCCAGTGTTATTTAGCATCTGTATTAAACTGTTGTGGTTGACCTTTAGGAATCTGGGAGTCACCTATCATTAATAGGTTGAGAACCCTCAGCTCTACTTTTCCAATGACAATAACCTGACCAGGGCAGTCTAGTGATGAAACTGTTGGTCTAGGATTGAGGCTCAACCATGGTTGTTTCTGACTCAGGGTCCAATCTGGTTTCAACCATAGAAATTCATTGGATAACTTCCAGGTAGTTGCTATCTTGCAGCCTAGTTATATGAACTCTCTTAAATTCCTGGAGAAAAGGCAGAATATACCATAATAGCAGAAACTGTACATATTCTCAGAAGCTGTTCCTGGAATTTGGAATTTGTGACCAAAAAAGATTGGATTAGTTCCTTCATTGCTGACTTTTTGCCCTTTAAGATTCTTCTTTTTAGGCAGATATTTAAGTTCATTTACGCATTGATGTACAGTAGCTTTTAACAGACTGGCTGCTGTTTGGTTTTTTTGGTTGATATGTTTCATACTGCTTTATTGTTGTGCTTCTCGCTGTTTGGCTTGATTTATTTCTGCTTAGTTTAATGCTGTTTTATTTTTATCAGCCACTTTGAAGCACCATGGTGGGAGAAAAGTGAGCTATAAATCTAATAAACAAACACAAGTCCTTTTCCTGGCTTCTTTTCACCTCTGTAATGAATTTTAGACTCAGCTTGCAGACTAATTCTACATTATGATCTCAGAAGCCTTTAGAAGAGCAGTGTACAACAATACTGCCTCTGTTCCAAGGCAGAAAAAAAGGCTTAAACCAAGAAGAGAGAGAATCTCTGACTTAATGCTCTCCTTATGCATATTCATCTTGGTCCCCTTCTTCCTGAAAGGTCTGTCTTGATCTGAAAGTGGAGGTTTTGCTTCTTTTTTGTTTTTTTTTGCTGTGAAACAAAGTTTTTGCGAAGGTAAAGAATAGTAGATAAAGAACCTGTTGTGGCTTCTTTTCAAATAAAATGTCAGGCATATTGGCCTTTGAAAACTCTTTCATTATTACCAAAAGAATGGAAACCCAGAACTGACCTAAGATGATTCACTGCCTGTCTAGATTAGAGGATTCAAGAATGTCCAAATTATTTTGTCCCCTGAAAGAGAAAAAAACTAATTAATGTAGGAATTAAACTGTAGCAAAATAAATATAATATCACAACGTGACTGAACTTCTGTGATACTCTTAACCTGCCCTCTGAAGTGTCTCCTTTACCCTGTTAAAAATACAATAAAAGTGATTCTCACAATGATATTGCCAGAGAAGACTGTTAGCTTATAAATACAATTAGTCCTACCTGATGAACTTTATTATTGAAAACAATTATTGGGTTTAATGTGTAATGGGAGGATGCTGAACAGTTTACAGCAGAGAGCCTAGAGATGATAAATGATTGGCAAGGAAATCCATTTTTAAAGACCAATACAATTATATAGCTGAAATATACTAAGCCAGTGGTGGCGAACCTATGGCACGGATGCCAGAGGCGGCACGCAGAGCCCTCTCTCTGGGCACGCGAGCCGTCGCCCCAATCCTAGGCCTTTAGCTGGGTTTTATAAAACCTTTTCGCTTTAGGCCTCCGTCACCGTGTGCAAAAAAAAAAAAAGGTTCAATCAATCAGTCAATTTCAACCTCGGGGAAAAAAAAAAGATCTTGCAAAGTTGGAATTGATTGAAACTTGAAAAATCAGGGTGGGTCAGACGGCAATGGTGGCGTCGGTGCGGGTGGGTTACCCGGTGTGGGTGGGTTAACGGTGTGGGTCGGTTACCCGGTGTGGGTCGGTTACCCGGTGACCCACCCGGCACCCGACGATGCATAAGTGGGTTTTGGGTTGCAGTTTGGGCACTCGGTCTCTAAAAGGTTTGCCATCACTGTACTAAGCCATTCAGGCCAATTAAATCTGGGGAATGCAAAAAATCATTTAAAAAAAGGATTTCTACACTGTTAACATATAGAATACACATTCGTTTTGAATAAAACCAGTTAAGAATCTCATAATTTCTAAGCAAGCAATAAAAATTGTCATCATTAAGTGATCAATCTATAGCTATTTGTTTTATTGAACATTAAATATTATGTTCATGGAGAAAATCTATATGGTCACTAAGACTGATACCAGCTTGCTGGCACATAATCAAATACCATGCAGAAAATACCAGCCAAATTCAGGGCTTTTTCATATACACAGAACCATGTATTAGCATCCACCATTTTTTTCCACATATAACTATTTTTTTCTCAAATAGCATGTTCAAACAAGATAACTATTTGAAATGTATATCCTCCCTCAGCTTGTTATCTATCTTTAATGCAAAGAACCATTCAGAAGTGTTAAAGAATGATAGCTTCATTAAAGCCACATTTAACTGGGGTTCTCTGAGATGTCACTAAGATTTCCACAAGAGATTGTGATTTTAAAAAAAAAATCTGGAAGACAGTGCAGCTTGTGTAGTGATACAGGATGGGCAAGCTGAGAGTATCCAACACTAGATCATATGCCACCGCATTCTGGACCAGTTGTAATTTCTGGGTAGTCTTCAAGGGCAGCTCCGCATATAATGTATTACATAAGCCCAGCCAAGAATTTGACTAGGTCATGAGTAAAGAAGAGCAAGGCCTATTGATCCAGAAATGGATGTAGTTGGTGCACGATACAAATTTATTCAAATCACAGAGTTCCCCACCCCCACCCCCAGCTGCCACTTGCTGCTCAAGCAACAGCCATGAGTCGAGCAGGATCCCCAAATTGCCCACCAGCTTTGTCCGAGGAAGGGTTGCCCTATCAAGGATTAAAGATGACATTTCATTAGACCCTAGGAAGCTCAAACTCCAAAGCTACTTTGAGAGAGTTGAGTCTGAGTCAATTCTTCCCCATCCAGACCCTTGCAACCTTCAGGCACTGGGTCAATATTTCAACATCATCACCTGACCAGGGAAAAAGATATACAATTGATTATCACCTGCACATTGATGATGTTGCATTCTGTACTGACAAATAATGTCACCCAGAAATTTCATGCAGAAATGAAAGAGAAGTGAAAAATGAGCCGGATGAGTCACATGCAGGCCACTCCCATCCTGGCTCCACAAAAGCAAAAAACATTGTGATACGTCATGATACATCACGTGTCCCGATCGAGTTTGACACCCTGTCTTGAGAGCAAAGCAAAGTTAAAGATTTGGCTGACCATGCTGAATAAATGTAGAAACTAAAGGAAGCCCAAAGAATGTTAGCCTTGCTGCTGTGAAGGTGCTAAATTTAATGAGGTAATAAATCTCATTATTCATGAGTGTCTGGTCACTCATGTCAGTATCAGAGACCTATCACACTAGTCAATTCTGAAAGAAAAAGAAAAGTTGCAATGTTGTATATTATTTATAACAAGCCCAGAAGCAATAGAAAAGCCACCAAATCTGCAAAGTGCATCAAAATACTAAAAAGCCCTTAGAAGCCTCAGATTTGATTCTGCTTTGAAGCAGATCCCCACTTTGATTTGTGAATCTATTTCATAAGCGTGATTCAAACAAAACGTTGACACTTGTATTGCCTTATATTGTAAGTTAAGCTGTTGGTTATCCCTCATCTATTTGGTAGATTGAAGTTATATCCCACTGTAATGCTGAAGTTGGTGAGGGGAGTCAGCCCGAACTGTTGTATAAATACTGAACACATACTCCCAATTTCAAGGGTGGGCAAGGAAGGGCCAAGAGTCAATTGACTTGAAAGGGCAGGAAGAAAATATATAACATTTATGCTGGGGTTGACATTTCTATATCAGTATCTGCATCACTCAATTTCTATGTTCTGTAATGGATAGATCTTCATATCATGATTTCTTCATTGACTTATCAAACCGGTTTGTGTCTGGGAAGATTTTGCTGTTTTTTAGTTCCTGAATGTGCAATTCTGATCAGGAAGAGGTGAATCAGGAAGGTTGCATGCTGAAAGTCCAAGCTACGCTCCTACTAAATGGCATAAAAACTTTGCCAGGCGTGAAACTGATGTAGCTAAATTCCTGCTCTTAAAATGGGAAGGGAATTCTTTAAAAAATAGCCAGAGGAACAGGAGAAATTCTAGTACTGCCTTTCTTTTTGGCTTTTGCACCTGGCTGTAGGAGGGATTTTAGGAATGGTGGGACTTCTAACATGCAAAGAATTTATGATAGATGCATCTATTTAGTTAGAACAAAGATTCTCAAAAAAGAACTTTGTAATATGACAGATCAGAATTTCAGATATGGCCTTTTAAACACACACACATACACCCACACTTTTACTAGAAGAGGGTTTTGCCAATGAGCCTATAGACTCCCCATTCCCTTAACTTCCAGATACAAAGTAGAAATGATTTTGAATATATAAGCATAACATTGAGGTGCATATTTATTTACAACCATTTTGCCTAAGTACTTACCAAATTTAAAAGCAACCAAATTCCCTTTAATACTAACCACATGTTTTCTGGATCAAAATGCTGCTTCCAAAGCCCTCACCCTTTGTGAATTTGAATAATAGCATTCAAAAATCCTACATGAGATAATTAGCCGTTTCAAGACAAAGAATCTCCTTCGGTTTCTCCCAAAACCCGTGGATCTGCAGAGGAATTAATAATAATAATAATAATAATCAAGATGGCTGTTTCAGTACTATGCCTGTAGCTGCCAGCTTGATTTTTTTGATTTCCTCTATGGATGCCTCTGCTGGAAACACACATGTCCCCTTGCAGTTATCAGACTTATTGGCATTATTGTTAGGAAGGGAGTACTATCCTTGGTTTCCTGTTTTCTAAGTAGTTTCTTCTTAATTTTATCATTACCCTTTTCCAATTTATTTGGTTAGATTTGCAAAGATGTGATTTTGGAACTGTGTTAGGCCCTTGAGTATCACAATAAAACAAAGG
>NW_015386278.1:767177-795302 GCF_001527695.2 Protobothrops mucrosquamatus | reverse complement strand
ACTTTAATCCTGACTTATAACTAAAACAGGAATTTGTAGTAGTCATCTTTGTAACTGTAGAGAACAAGGACAGGCACTCTGCAAGAAATAAACAGGTAGAAAATTGAGAAAACATAGTCAATTTTGGTAAAAGGTGCTATTGTATTTCAAATTTGTGTTAGGCTTCCTCATCAGGAGACCAAATAAATTTGTCCAACAGCTATTGGACAAATTTAATGTTGTTCTACAAGATCTTATATTCCAGTTGAAATCATAGTGCCTTATGGTTCAGGATTTTACATTACAATGGTTCCAGATTGCAGCTCCTTTAATGAATCTTGCAGAGAAAATTCAGTGGCCTTTTAACACTAGAGTCTAATGTCAGTCTTTGATACTATAGAACTCTAGTAGTGTTTATACAATCACCTAAAATCTGCAAAATAATCTTCCAGATTCAATATGAGAGACTTATACTGTATTGCTAGTATGCCTAGGAATACTTACTTTTTTTCGATTTTGATGGTATAGATTTCATCACAAACTTGTTTAATGTATCTTTGCTTCGGCAATCGAGACATCAATTGTTTCACAGTTGTATAGAAAGCTTGGTCATCAAACTGAGAAGATGGAAAATATTCAAACCAATACCTTAGTCTGAAACAGGGACTGTGAAAAAAGTAATGCTGAGAACATCAGGGTGTTTTTATTTTTTTTGGGGGGGGGGAATATAAATAGAGATTATAATCTTTGATTTTTTGGAAAAGCAACTTACAAAAATGGGTATGTTGAATTTCCTCTATGCCAGGGATGAGATTTTGCTTATATAATGTATATAATGAATGTTCAACTTTATTTAAGCTTTTTAAAAACTCAAGTTATTAATTAAATCCACCAGTAAAGGTCAGTAACTTAATTCGTAGGTTTACCTCTAATGATAAGAAGTGTATTATAGTTTCCTTTGGTAGATCAACCTGTAAAAAAAATAAAACACAAAATCATTATAATGACATAAACTATGAGATACAATTACATTTGTTTCATTTAGTCCATGTTAAATTGGGTCTTGCAGAAGGCTAAATCTATAAGGCAGTGGTGGCGAACCTATGGCATCGGTACCAGAGGCGGCACTCGGAGCCCTCTCTGTGGGCACACACACCGTCTCCCCACCCCTGCCTCCTCCCACTGCCCCCTCACTAGCAGCCCCCCAGAGGAGAATCGCCCCTGGGTGAGGCCCACGTGAAGCAGCGCAGCCAAGGACATGGTAGCTGGGCAGCGGGGCAAGACTCTGCCCTTGCACCCCGTCATGCGCAGATAATGCTGCAGGACATGGGCGGAGGGCGTGGCTGCCATGGCGCTGCTGGGCTGCCTGGTTGATCTGTGGCGGGCTGTGGAAGTGGTGGGTGGCCCAGTGGGCAGGGCGGAGCAGGGACGGGGGCGCGGGGGGCAGTTTTTGGGCACTCAGTCTCTAAAAGGTTCGCCATCACTGCTATAAGGTATCCAAATTTTGGACTGTTTACCAGCACAAAAATTAATTAGACTGAATTTCCTCAAGCTCTGCAAGAAAGATTAAAAGTATCACAAGCCCTGATCTGTAGTCACATAGATTCATTCATACCAGCACTCATTCATACCAGGTTCTGATGACCAATAAATAAATACCCAAACCCCAACCAGAACAGAGCTTGAAAGCCTGAACTCCGACATTACAGAAGTTCTAAAAGAGGTTTCCCTTTTGGATTCCCATCAGAATATTCTGGCCCAGGCTTAGTTAGAAAATTAATAGGTCAATGAAGTCCCTAATACAGAGTACTATCACTCCTTTCCCACACTCAATGCTCCACATGCCCATTATTACCTTTTGTTGCAGGCAAGTTATTAGAGGCAATCATTACAAGGTTTTGGAAAGACTCAGGATAAAGAAAGTGATTTCAATGGATTTCATATAAGTGAACAGGGAATTTACCACTAATGAAACATATTGATTCCTGGAAATTACCATCTGTACCTCCGATATGGCTTTAAATCGTTACTGGTTTCTTATCCAGTTATCCAGTTAACAATTGGCTTGTTGTAAAAAAAAAAAAAAAAAGCAAAGTAACTTACTGCTAAAATTTCAACTTCACTCAGCTTCAGCGGGAAATTAGTAAAGCAAGCCTGGAGTTTGGTTTGTACCTGGAAGTTACATTGGATTAAAATAATTAACAAACCCAGACACAAACACAGAGAGAATATTTTATTTTTATATTAAACAAGTATACCTGTTAACTGTTCTTAACTCAAAAGTGACATGCAGGGAATTATCTTCATATTTATAAACAGCGGGAGAAGGGGGTGCATTCTCAATTCCATTCTTGAAATCCCTACACTCATGGATTTCCATCTTTCCATCTCCTTTTCCAGATTAATAAGGGAAAGTCACACCTGGACTTTCTCCAGTATATCTTTCTGGAGTGATTTTTTTTCCCCACACAAAGGCCACCTTATTCCTGGATTTAACCAAGAAATAGCTTCTGAAAGCTATAGCAAAAGACAGTGTATCTGCCCTTTCCCAAAAAGAAATCAGTTCCAGGTTCTCTACTTTTAGCCAATTGTCCCCTGTCCCTCCCAGCCCTACTCCTGATTCTGTAACCACCTTCCAACTGTACTGGAGAAATTCTTCCTTAAAATCAGATTTCAATGAAGGAGAAGTGCATCAGCTAGACAGGGAACTGAACTTGCTAGAGGGAGAAAGAACTATTAGATTAGGAAAGGAAGCAGCTCTGAGAGAAAAACATTAAGAAATGAATCATCCCGCCATATCATTTGATCTTTGTCTCCCTCTGTCTTCAAATATAGGACTGGAGTTAAAATAAACGTTTTGTAGAAGAAAGTTTCTGGGCTCAATCTTTAGAATTCCAGATGAAACAGAGAGACCTCTAACTGATATCCTAAGGAGTCACTAGCACAAAGAGTACAAAAAAGTGAAAATAGAGAACTATTTTTAATATTTATTATTATTAACGTATGGCGTTGTTGCAGTAGCCAGGAGACCACAATGCTACTGCAGAGTAGTACTTTGGCTTGCCAAGGTATCAGCTCTGTTATAGGAAATGCTTGCAAGCTTCCCAAAGTACGCCACAGGTGGGCGAGTTGGCTTCGCGCCAGAGAAAGATGAGTGACTCTTCCTGCAGCGTCACTCAAGGTCCCCTCCCTTCCTGGAGTTGCCTCGCAAACAGGCGCAAATCCGGGAAGGTTCAGAACTATCAGGAATTTGACTGCTTGTACAGAGCACCAGCTCATCTCCCCATTGAAGTGATACCTATTTGTTTACTTGCATAGACACATGCTTTTGAACTGTTAGGTGGACAGAAGCTGAGGCGAGTGACAGGAGCTCATCCTACCACGCAGTGCTAGGGCTCAAGCCGCTGGAGCTGAGATCAACCCCAGGGTCATTAAGCCACTGAGCCACAGCGCCTCATAAATAACGAACTAAAAGGACCAGAATTCTGCTTGCCTACTCACCATTTCTTGTATTTCTTTCAACTTCTATACAATCTTTGTGGTATAAATTCAAAACTACAAGTCACATTGCAATTTAATTATTGAGAGAAGAGATACGTCTATAATACCTGAGCTTCATAACGTCGTTTGACACTTGCTGACAACTTTTCTGGTGGAATAATGCACACATTTGGTATTATCACCGTTCCATGTGATTCAGACAAACCTGAAATACACAATGATTTAGTTAAAAGTTCCACTATTTCTCATAGGTGCACAGTAGAACAGGGACTATAAAGTTTGTCTGAAACCTCATTCAGATTTTGGATGCTGGACCACAGGTTTTATTATTAAAACTTTCCTTTTAAACTACCCCCATCCCTCCTCACATGCCTTATGTACGATCATTTGAATACTAATTTTCAAAATAATACAATTATAGATTCATTTATTTTCTGCATTCTCTTTAACCATCTTGTAGGGGAGTGCTTTTCCATTTTAATCTTCACCTCTGCTACATAAATAACTACTAGATTTCTGAAAATACAATACACTTGTCATTGCATACCTGAATTACTGGAAAGTGATCCTTTTAGATTTTGGGTTGTAACATTATCAGAAATTTCTCTAAAACAGGATTCAAAAACCAAAGTTTGTAATTCAGTATTGATTTCAAAATAACAGATTAGGACAGAAACTGATACTTTATTCATAACTGAAAGCATTATACATTTATTTGTGAATTACCAAGAACTGCTAGTAGTGTAAATATATAATATATATTATATTATATGGACCTAGGTATTTGCAAGACCGCCTCCTACCAAACACCTCCCTTCGACCAGTCCGCTCCCACAGAGAGGGCCTTCTTAGAGTGCTGTCGGCCAGACAATGCCGGCTGGCGACCCCCAGGGGGAGAGCCTTCTCTGTGGCAGCTCCTGCCCTCTGGAATGACCTACCCCCCGACCTACGTACAGTTGCGGACCTGCGCCTTTTTCGCCGAGCCCTGAAGGCCCATCTATTCCGTGCGGCCGGCCTGGCGTAGTTTGGATTGTGTTTCAGTGGGGGGGTTTTGTATGGGTGTGTTTTTAGAACAGGCCTATTATTCAATTCGATTTTAAAACAGAAACTATTTATTTATTTGTGGTTTTTAGTATTGCCTGTTCACTGCCCTGAGTCCCGCAAGGGAGATAGGGCGGTATATAAATTTAATAAATAATAAATAATAATAATAATATTATATATAATATATAATAATAAGTATATAATATAATACTTTTCAGCATATATTAATTGACTATCTTTGTAACATTCACAAAGTTGGATCCAGACTTAATCCTTTGTGGGATGAAGTTATTTGTCAGCATTTTCCAGCCCTAGTACCAAATTGTTTCAAAAGACCTCTCAAAGCTTCTACTTTATGGAAGTCTGGAACCAATTCAGTGTATATTACATATAAATAATTTGAATTCCACCCGATATTTACACAGGGAAGATTCCCCCCCCAAGCCTACAGCCCCAACTTTTATAACATTTCAGTTCAAGAATATTACAATAAAGCCAAATCACTGTATGGTGCATTGTTTAATCTTTAAGATGAATCACTGCAAAAATTACAGCACAACCACTTTGTTTATGGTATTTCATTTTCTGCTGCAAATAATCCTTATCTTATTCTTCAAGTTAGAGTACTTGTTGCTACCTGCTATTTCTTTCGTCATAGAATTTGGTCCTGAGTTTCTGGGCCAGATGATCTACTACATCAGACTCCAAGATTCTTTTTTCTGTCTGCCTTTCCCTTTCAAATGATTTTACCTGCAAAATAGCCCGCAAAAGTGTTAAAGCCTTTATACTGCTAAACCTAAAGAATGAATTATCAGATTTAAATCAGGAAATGGATGAGATGCAAGTAAATGACCCCTTAAAAAACCAGCAGCCTGAAGGAACGAAACTAGCACTGACCAATAAGACAAGTAAGGCCTTTGCAAGACCTTTCTTCATGCCTGATATTTGCCCCAGTTGTATTCATACAAAACTTTTAAATAGGCATGAAAGCTGGCTGGGTGACTTTGGGCCAGTCACTCTTTCTTAGCCCAATTTACCTCAAAGGATTTATGTTGTGGGGAAAATAAGAGGAGGAAGGAGAATTAGGTATGATCTTCTCCTTGGTTTATTTATAAAAATAATAAAGAGGGGATAAAAATCTAGTAAATAAATAAATGCATTGAGTGGACAGAGTTGAGAAAGGAAGTATGGAATGATGCCACCATCACATTTACCTTTACATGATTTCCTTCTTTATCATAAATGAGGGCCACATAGGTGATTCCAGAACATCTGCAATACTCCTGTAATTCTTCCTGGGACTAGCACATTATTAAAAAGGAATAAAATTATTTTTATATTGCTAAAGAGTTTTTTCTCTTCCCCAAAGAAATTTGAGTAGTATTTAAACAGAAATAGATTTAAATCCCTTCCTTTTTAATAGCTTGCTGGAGGCCAGTCGTTATCTTACAGACTGACCTATCTTTTATCTATTTATCACATTTGTATACTGTTATCTTTTATGACTGTAAGCTCCTCAGAGTTACCCTGAGGTAAGATGGGGGGGGGGGGGCAGTAAGTTTTGCAAATAAATAAAAATAAGTAAAATAAATTATAATCTCCAAAGACTCCAAATGACCTGCATTGAAACATTTAGCAGTACAAAAGAATTCCAAATATTAAATAAGTACAGAATCACTTAACAACCTTCTTATTAACTGAACAACTGCAAGTGATTCACTTAACAACTATGGCACGAAAGATCGTAAAATGGGGCAAAACTCACTTAGCAACAGAAATTTTAGTTGTAAGTCGAGGACGACTTGTAATATAAATATTAATATAACATCTTAAAGTAATTAAACTGGCCCATTTTAAAACAGAGCAATGAACAATAAAAATAAATTTTACTTGGCTGATATGGAAATAATTCCATGGAAAGGAAAGATTAAGGATGATGATCTATCTAATACTCCAACTAAGCCTTTTAACACTCACACAATAATAATAAACTGTTTCGATTTCATTGTGAAAGATAGATGGAATCCCTTCTGAAAAAAATAATGCTAGAAAATGCAGAGTTTTACAATGAATTCAGTAGATTCTACTAGTGCATCCAGTTTTATTAATAATTAATATTTGTGGAAAGCTACTTTAAAATGGTTACAGAAATCAGTCAGTGTCAGGATATAGCAGGCGTTTGCTTTATTTCAATGTACCACAGAGCAACGGGAGGTTATAACAGCGAAACTAAGATGCTCTCCAGAGCCACACAGCTTTCAACAGGAGGCAGGCTGATTACAGTCATGTTCAGTGCTCTTTTAATGATCCTTTTACTCTAGGGCGGGGTAGGCAACCTTGGCTCTTTTAGGACTCGTGGACCTTGGCTCTTTTAGGACTCGTGCCTACCCCTGCTCTAGGACAAGTACTCAGAGTTTTGGTAAGCCTGAAAGATGCCATATGTAAAAAAAAAAAAACCCACTTAAAACTCCCGACACCTTATAATAATAGACCAATCTGTGATTGGTGGTTTTCAAAGGCAAGACAAATAATTCACAAGTGAATTTTCTGTTGGTAGTTGAAATTTTTCCTCTTTTAATGACATCTTCTTTAACTTAGCTTTGCTTACCATTCTACTCCTGGTGCGCTTGGAAAAATGCTCAGAAACAACAATAATTAACATATATAATAAATGACAACTTACCTGGGACCAGTCATACATAATTTCAGCTGCAATTCCTGCAGCCCAGAGCTTCTGAACAACATTTATGGCTCTTTCCATTGACTTCTGGCCAACACTAACAACTAACAAATCACAAGAGCTCACTGTAAACTGGAAGAAAAGAGAAATGGAAACCAGAATGTTATTTACTTGGATGGATTGTTCTGAAATCATTTAAACTAGAAAGGCAGGCAATGTTATTCTAAGGTTAAGATATTCTTGGTCACTTAATACAATCCATATTACAATTTTGATCATGTTTTTTGGGTTACGTGAGACCCCCCCCAAGACAACATCTTGGCTCTTCTGAAGAGATATATTAAGCAGTTTGAAATTACCATTTTCTGCTCTGCCCTCTTTTATTTGTAATTACAATTAGGTACAATTACATATAATTAGGTAATGGAAATAGTAATGCCAATTTGAAACTGAGTTATCTCATTTCATTATTTAGATTGCTTGAGAAAGATCTATATTTCCTACCCTTTATGGAGTCTACCTGAAATATGCAAAGTAGAAAGACAAACATACTGGCTCTTCCATATTCAAAACTGTGGAACTTATTCTGTCTACAGCAATGCTGACTCCAACAGCTGAAGGAATCAGACCAACTGCATCTGGGCCTCTGAATTGTGAAATCTGCAGAAACCAGAAAAAGAAATATGCTAGAAAATGAGCAGGGTCTTTTCGTATACCTTATAGGACAAATTTGTAACACTTACCATATGATCATATCTACCTCCAGCAGCAAGAATGTCAGTAACTGTTCTTTGTCTCCGTTTAATGTATGCAATAAACTGAAAAATAATTCCATTGTGCTGCTGTATTTTATAAACCAAGCCCAAATTTATGGATATCTGCAAGAGAAAATTCTTATGTCATTATTTTAATCACATCTCAGAGGTGGGCAAGCCTCAAACTACATGTGAGCCGCAAGGCCCATTTTCAACCTCCTGAAATTCCTACAGTGAACTAAGCTAAAAATTTTGGATATGCTATTTGTTTTTCTGGAAAATTTCAGGCACCAATACTAAGGTTGTGGCTACCATCTTGACTTTTTTGACTGGCCCCGCCATGAACACCCTTGTGAGGTAAACAAGTAACATCTCCTTTGCAATGATATATTACTGACACTTAAACAGAAACAAATAATGTAGTTAAATCTGGAACCTGCTTATTTTTTGTAAAATAATACTACCTCCTTCAAGATTCCAAAATTTTACACCATGCAAAATTTTATACCCAAATCCCTCTTTCTCTATGATATTTGAATATTCTTTACACAGTTGACTGACATAAGCCTATAAGAAATATTAATGATACAATTCACTTTGTTTTACAAACCTGGAATTTTATGCCAAATTTTTTTAACAGACCCACTGTTTCCTCCAGTTCTTTCATGCCAAGTTTCACCAATGAGGCAACTCCTGTCTTTTGCTTCACCATAGTATTCAACAATGGGGATATATCTTGCAGCTCCCCTTTTTGCTCGATAAATCTGTAGAGTCGAACAAGCTGAAGAGACACATGAATATGAACTGCTGCATGCTGGAGTTCTGAACTAAAGGTGCAAAGGCCACTTTTATGTCCAACTTAACCTTTGTATTATTTAATTGCTTTGACCTCATTTTTTAAAAAAACTGTGAAACATACAGCTAGTCCTCAACTTATAACAATTCATTTAGTGACCATTCAAAGTTACAATGGCACTGAAAAAAGTGACTTGTGACCATTTTTTACACTTATGACTTAACAAGCATGTCATTAACTTTACAACTCCAGTGATTCACTTAACAAATGTAGCAAGAATGGTCATAAAATAGGGCACAATTCACTTAACAAATGTCTCACTTCGCAACAGAAATTTTGGGCTCAATTGTGGTTGTAAGTCGGAGATTACTTGTAATTCAAAGCAAACCTTTGTAAAGACTCTTCTTTCCTCTTCATCCCTTTTTGTAAAATAACTGGCAGGAGAGGACGTGGTGAGGTGAGACAGTAAATTTATAAAATAAGCGTGTACACAATCTTGTACTAACCTAATGAACTACTTGATTTATTTGTTCACACAAAACAGCTATGAATTATATCTGCACTCCGCCCATTTAGCCATCTCAGCTGAGACATCAGAAGTGCTGTGCCTCATCTGACAATGGAGAAAAATACAAAGAAAAGGTTAACTATGTTTTCAGACAAATAGGAATATTTGGCCAATGTAACCTTTTGATACTGTGTATGAAAGATAAAAAATGAAAATATTGGGTTTAGTAGTTAACTAGATAACCCATGTCATTCTTTCAGAGGTATTTCTTTACCAGATTCCTTGATGCCTTCAACAAAAATAGAATTTCTAATATACTGCCTTCATTGGAAATATTGGGATACTTCAGAGATGTATCTGGGCCATGAAAATAGTCCATGTTGAATTTTATAACACAGACAATCATCAGCATAGGAAATGTTTTATGACATTTTGTATTATGTCATAAACTGTTTTATGATGATTTTAATGCTTATAATTATAAAATTATAAAATGTTTCACAAAACTCACCGAATTTGAATTCCATGGGAGACATGGGTCCCAGACTTTGGACACATTCTGTAAGTTAGCCCATTTGAGATACCTTGGTTTAAAAATTGTTACCCTATTATGCACCATTTATTATGCACCTTTCACCAGGTGAAAGGTTACGGGAATGAGAGTTTTAGTAATGTATAGACTAATCAAAGAAAGTTTGCAGGATTGATGAATGGAACATGAATAATGTATAAATAAAACAATGAAGTTAAATTTCAAATTACTTACATTGTTTGATGAAAGGGAAAGATTGCAGAACTTGGCCTCTACTTCTCTTTTAGTTAGCTTTTCAGTCTGCAATAACACAAATAATTTTAACAGATTAGTTGATATTTCCTTATTTAAAAAATTATCCTGCAAATGTTAAAAGTGGTTTCCATTCTAACAACTATCTCTTCAGCAATCGCAGGCTAATCATTAGCGAAATTATAAGTAAATATGGTTAGTGCTACTAATTACCATAAATTTCATTTCATGTAAGATCTCCCAACTTTATCTTGACCTCGGAGGAATTCCTAAATAAATACCTCCACTTGATATTATTTGTCAATTATCATGCCACTTTAAAAATGTATATATAACTATTTTATGAGAATCAGTGTATGTTCAAATGTTCATTACAGTGAAAGAAACAAAGTCCAAATGAAAGCCATCTATGTCTGGTATCTGCTTAGCAGTGGATATGTCAAGATCTAGGAATCACAAAGAACAATGCCCTCTATAAGGCCAAACATAGTTCTGGATGTATCACCCTACTTCTGGTTCTTCTTTTATTCCCCCTATATCCTCAACCATCTCTATTATTCTTTCTGGCACCAAATCCACCTTATGAGATGGTGGCAATGAAATGTCTTCCATCCCTTTCCTTTAACTCTTAATGATTTTGAAAGCTACAGAACAAAGAAGTCACATGCAATATTTCCATTTCTTCTGTAATAAAGAAAAAGGAGAGGACCTATACTCTCTTTTAAAATACAATCTCCAGTCATTGCCAAGTTTAGCAGCACCGTTTTTAGTAGAATGACAAGTAGAATGATTGCACCACTGCCTAATTGCAATTGAAATATTTTACTCAGTATCCAACATGGTTGTTCTGATGCAACTTGAAGTCTTTTTCTTAGAATGCCCCATGTAACAATAGATGCATAATCCAGATTTTTCAAAGTTTGCCCTTCATTTATTTCCACCTTTTCTCCACCTTTTTGTTTTGCTTTTTTTTTTATTCCCTTCCTTTGGTCTGAGCTACAAAACTCTAAACAAACAACAGATGATGATAAAGAGCTAGAAGTTTCTGTATCTCTCTGCTGTCATTTAATGGGTATCCAGATTTTTCAGTCCAGTGGTAGGACAGGACTGCATCCAGGAATAAGACTGAGTAGGCTGAGTTCTTCAAAGAGTCTATGCGCTGGTGAGGCTGAAAATCTGAGCAAGAAAGATGTAGATAAGGCAAAACAAATACTGCAGCTGCACCTTGAGGTAACTTTCCAAGCATTTTCCCTTTATTTATAGAGACGCTAATGCTGTCATGACCGGCTAGTTTTAAAAAATCTGTGTATATATGGGGAGGAAAATAAATAAAAAAAGTTGTCTATATAGGTGAGAGACAGTGTATGTGTATTTGGAGGGACAGTATGTATCGGTTTCATTACTGACTATTCATTTCTTATTGTTAATAGAGGCTTTTTAGTTTGAAGTGCAATTCATTATAAAAGAAATACAGCTTTCCTCTTTTTTTTGTCATAGCTTATTTTTTCGGTCACTGTCCTTCTAAAGGGTATTTTAATGGCCATACATTTTTTTTAATCTTTTCTATGAGCCTAGTGAACAACTACTCTTTCTGCTCTTTTTTAAACATCCCTCCTTCAGTGACAGAGGTATCCTGTCAGCCCATCCTATAATCTATAACATAAAAGTGCAATTCAAGAACAACATAATGCCTTACCACAGCATCATACAAGATTGTGTAAACTTGATTGAGCTTATCTTCAGGGATCCCACAGTGCAGAAGGATTGCTTTCAGCAAGGCAGTATGATTTAAGTAGATACTATAGTTTCTTTCCTAACAAACACAAATGAATTTCAGTTGAATTTCCATTACTTTTTCATGACAGCTAAACTTAAATTTCAGCATTCAGTATTTCTTCTCCTATCCCACCTCTTTTGTGTGTTATATCACTACTGAGACTACCTATACTAAGAGAATCTTACTTGACAATGAATTTAATTCCTAAATGAGGAGTCTGAAGACCCATGAACCCACAGAGGCTCTTCTGGAATAGAAACTTCCTTCTTAACAATATTCTGGGATAACATAAAAGCTTCTGAATTGGATTTGATCAATGTATTAGATTTAATTCAATTTAACTGAATTTCATTAATGAATTAGATTTAATCAAATTGCACTGGATTTCATTAATGAAAAATATCCTTAGTTATGGCCAGATAAGAATAATTAAGTCAAGCATATACTATATCAATAATTATAAGTCACCAATAAATCACTACTTTTGGGAATAATATAGTATAATATTGTATTGTATCAATATTGGAGTCTTTATTATACAATTATAGCATTCACCCATCTTTTTTACTATTTACTTTATACATATCAATGTATTTTCTTTGTTTTTTCCTTGTTTTATTGTTTATTTTACTTTTGTTTAAACTTCCTATTTATTTCTTCATTTTTTTAATACTTGTGAGCCACCTAGAGTAGCTCCATGGTGAGATAGGTGGCAAATAAATGTATTATTAATAATAATGATGATTTGTTTGCATCTACTCAGAATAGGAACAGCGAAGGAACCAGCTCATATGTCTACTAGTCTTAGCAAGTAGGAGGAGTTAAATTCTGGATTCTCACATAGCAAGTGAAAAAAATAATATTCCCACCCCTGATCCTATGCCTTTTGGAAAGGACATGGCAGAAAAACACCTACTTGCAATACAGGAAATTCCTGGATTATTTCACAGATTGTGTAGATTGTTTCTGCAATAGGTAAAAAACTATTTCCAGCAGGTGTGATTATATCAAATGCACATTCTAAGAGTTCTCTTGGATGACAACGATCTAATTTCCGAGGCCTGAAAACTCTCTCAATGCAGTATCTAAAGAGATAAATGTTTTCAATTGGAACACATTTGTGGTGGTATATATAAATCGATCTATCCAGTTTTATCTACTCCAATGATTTTCAAAAGTGTATTGTGTAAACTTGTTAAGCTACGCTCTCATAATTTCCCCTATATTTTGGGACATGATTTATCCATCAAACTTGGCTACAGCTTAGCTCACAACAATTCTGGATGGTTTACAAGAACAGATGACATAGTTTAATTGAAGGAACCTGGAGTGCACCAACCATGTAAGATCAAATCAGTCAGACAGATATTATGGGAGATAGGTGGTCACTAAAGTAATCAGGTCCTATGCCATGTACATTATAGGTAATGTTCAGCATCTTGAATTATGCTCTGAAGCTAACAGGCAACCAGTGCAGCTTGCAAAGCAGAGGTTTTACATGGTCTTACTGAGGCACCTATCACTGCATTCAGTGTTGAAGTTTCTGGGTGATGCCTAATGGCAGCTTCGAGTAGACCATACTGTAATAGTCAAGCCATGAGGTAACCAGGCATGAGTAACTACTGGTATCTGAAAGGCCCACAATGACAGCGAATGATGGGGATTGTGCTCCAACATACCTAAAGTGCATTATGTTGGGAATGGTTGCTTCAAGGCCCTAAATGAAGATATATTCATGGAAATCCCTTTTAACTATAGATGCCAAGAAGCTCCATTCAAAACATATGGTTTTCAGTAAATTTTGGTCTCTTTTCTAAGCCAGCTTTATTTTACTGAAGTACAATGCATAAACAATCCATCTTTGTTCAGTTTTAAAAACAATAACTATGGTGCTGGAGAAGACTCCTGCGAGTCCCCTGGACTGCAAGGCGATCAAACCGGTCAGTCCTAGAAGAGATCAACCCCGACTGCTCTTTAGAAGGCCAGATCCTGAAGTTGAAACTCAAATATTTTGGCCACCTAATGAGAAGGAAGGACTCACTGGAGAAGGGCCTAATGCTGGGAAAGATCGAGGGCAATAGAAGAAGGGGACGACAGAGAATGAGGTGGCTGGATGGAGTCACTGAAGCAGTAGGTCTGAACATAAATGGACTCCAAAAGATGGTTGAGGACAGGAAGACCTGGAGGAACGTTGTCCATGGGGTCGCGATGGGTCAGACACGACTTCGCAATTAACAACAAGAAAAAACCAATAAAAATATATCTGAGTGATTTCCCTTACCTTTTCAAGTTTGTTATATTATTTCTAGCTACATATCTTGCAAATGGAATCTGAAAAGAGGTATAAAAGCAGGTTATAGACTGAAACAAGCAGTATAAAGCAAAATATAATTTTCATGGTTATGAGCGGCAATCTTTAAGTAAAAATATAGTTTGTAATATAAAGAAATCAAGATGTCCTACCATGCATGTAAACTTATTTTCCTGTCAAACACAGAACTATACTGATATTTCTTTTCTTTCCTCCCAATGCATCCCCTTGCGCAAGCTCTTTAAGTCAGTTTCTAATCCACAGTAGTTTATTTATTTATTTATTAAATTTATATACCGCCCTATCTCCCTTACGGGACTCAGGGCGGTGAACAGGCGATACTAAAAACCACGATAATAAATAAATAGTTTGTGTTCTAAAATTTGTGTTGATTTGGCCATACTGCCTGGGAACTACAGAAGCTGTATTCCAAGAAGTCTGGAGGCCACCAGACTAGGCAAGGCTGGTCCAAGGTCCCTGAAGATGAAAATCATACTCACTCTGAGATCATAAGGAAGCATCACCAGCATTCCACTGTGGTCCATCAAATATGAAGCTTCATTGTGCTCATACAGTTTTCTATTCCTAGGCATCAGCAGGGGAGTATGCATCTTGACAGCGCCTGTGCAAAAGTTCAAACAACTGTTATAACTCCATAGAACAAATAGAAAATAATGTTTAAAGAAACTGTTTCAGAAACCTATTGTTTAACATTTTCATTTTTCAAATAAAGTTATGTTTTTATGACTTGTTACAAAGACTGTGTGTGTGTGTGTGAGAGAGAGAGAGAGAGGGGGGGGGGGGGGGGGGGAGGGAGGAAGATATCTTGCTGATTTTGTTATTTTCTTGAGATTATTCCTTGGCACTACCAATTTATTTAACTTTTTGGTGATTTTTACTTAATTAATAATTTTTGTGCCACACATTTCCTTAAACAAGCCTTCTTATATAAATTAGGGACATTGAACTTCTGTGCAGTGTTCGTTCATTCATTATTTCAATAAATATAATTATTTGAGAGCTGAAAACTCATATACTGTAAATGTAATGCTGAATATGTCTGAAATTAATTCAAGAACAAGGTATGAAGAGTACAGAAGTACAGTATCTATTTTTGCTCTCAGAATAATAATGCTGCCTCTTATCAAAATATCTCAATCTAATTCAAAAATATTCAACAAAGCATACATACCATGTCTTTTAAAAATCCGGCTAATTGTCTCACACACATGTTGTTGAATCTTGGTTGACCAAACTGAAAAACTACCCTAAAATTAACAATGATCAGAACGTAAGCAATGCATTTTTTTCCTCTTCAGTTACAAAAACACAGAGTGCATCTAGACCATGAGCAGCAAATCTATATTCGTTCAGCTTAACATACTGTATTAATTAGCAAAGATATTTTCAGTAAATATTTGCAGTTTCAAATTATCAAACTAGTTTTATATTCCCAAAAAGGGAGCACTAAGTAATGTTTATCTGTTACTTTCACTTCATTAGCCTTTGAGAGTTTGTATGCTTGAAATTTGGTTCTCATCTCTGCAACTTACTCCCACATTCCATCTCAGCTCACAAATTAATACAGATGACTTTGAAAACAGTGCTTGAGTCGGCACTTCAATGCTTGCATTTTATTTGAACATATTACAGTGAGTTTATCCTAATAAACAGGAAATAGATCCTAGGATTTTTAAAATTAATTTTTTGGTGTTTTTTTTTAATGTGAAACATGTTTCTGCAATGAATATGTACCATGTCTTGATTTTTTAAAGCTAATGGACAGTAGAATGTTTAAATACATCTCAGAAATTCTGCCTTGAAAGAACTCAGATTGAAAAGGAAGCACCATCTACTGTATGTGAGTTGGGCAGTATGCAAATTTAATAAATTATTATTAAGTAATAGTAGATCAGATTAGCCACAACTCTGTCAATCTTCTGTAAGGCTTAAAGATCTGGTTTGTCAACTAGATATAAGGTGGGGTTGAGCATTGGCTATGTTAAGTGTTATGGGTGGGTCTGTTTTTACTCTGGCTATTGTTGTTATGTGTTTTTTTTTTCCTTTGTTATACTTTTAACATGGCTAGAACTATTAATTTGGGGTGGGCAGCTCTATAAATTGATTAATAAAATAAAATTATTATTGTGGCTTCAAAAGCAAATACCACTACCAATGAAAAGAGCTTATAAGACATAATAGGAAGCCACAAAATAGCAACCAAAACATTCACTAACACTTTCTTCCCCTGCCAATGTTCATACTTTGTGTATGAAAGTTCTACATTGGAAGCATTAGAGGTAATCAAAGCAATATTTCCCAATACTTTCCACGTTTCTTCCCCGTTAGTTTTTTCCCTTTTTCTCTTCTGTTTGTTGTTTCTTGTCCTGCTATTATTTTAAAAGCAATAAAACAAGATTCCAACCATATCTAAGTTGCTGCTTCTTTTTAATGCAGACTTAAGGACACACCTTGAGGATATCACTGTCATAGGTATAATCTATTGCGGGAGAAATGCGCTGGGAGAATATTTGGCCCATCATGGTCCGGTATGCTTTTCCATCCACATTTGCTAAAGTATGATGAAGGACTTCGTGAAGTTCAGACTCTTCCCACTGAGGAGGTGGAAGATGTTCACTTTTTAAGAGCTCCATAGCAGTTGGCCGTTTTGAAGGATCGTGGTTCAATAGCCAAGCAATCACCAGTTTCTAGAAAGCCAAAATACATAGTGACATTTTAAATATATAAATTAAAGAGTTTTCTTTCTAACTTCTATATTCAGATATGTCGTCCTGGTTACACACCAGGAAGTGTGTAAATATATCATATTTACAGCTAATATCAGAAAATACAAAAACATTGAATAATAATTATAACAACAACAATAATAGAGTTGGAAGAGATCTTGGAGGTCTTCTAATCCAACCCCCTGCTCAAGCAGCAATACCATTTCAGACAAATAATAGTCCAATCTCTTCTTAAAAACTTCCAGTGTTGAGCATTCACAACTTCTAGAGGCAGGTTGTTCGCTGATTAATTGTTCTGTCAGGAAATTTCTCCTTAGTTCTAGGTTGCTTCTCTCTTTGATTAGTTTCCATCTGTTGCTTCTTGTCCTGCCTCTAGGTGCTTTGGAGAATAGCTTGACTCCCTCTTCTTTGTGGCAGCCCCTGAGATATTGGAACACTGCTATCATGTCCCCCCTCATCCTTCTCTTCATTAAACTAGACATACCCAATTCCATCAACCTTTCCTTATATGTTTTAACCTCCAGTCCCCTAATCATCTTTGTTGCTCTTCCCTGTACTCACTCTTTCTAGAGTCTCAACATCTTTTTTACATTGTGGTGATCTAAACTGGATGCAGTATTCCAAGTGTGGGCTTACCAAGGCATTGTAAAGTGGTATTAACACTTCACGTGATCTTGATTCTATCCCTGTGTTAATACAGCCTAGAACTGTGTTGGCTTTTTTGACAGCTGCAGCAAAATCTTTCAGCCATGCTAATAATCTTTCAACCATGCTAATAGCATCTGTAAACTAAATATTTAAGTTATTTTTGAAAAATATTACTTCAATATTTCTTTCTAAACATTAGTTTTGTTTCAATAAGGGGTAAACAGATATTATTTATGATTAATTACGAATAAAGGAGAATATTTGTAACTCAGGGTTGAAATGAGGATTCCTTGGTACTCTCTGAGCTTAGTTGTTTTCTTACAAATGTTTCATTACTCAAACTAGGTAACATCATCAGTGACTATCACTAATAATGTTACTTAGTTTGAGTAATGAAACCTCTGAAAGTAAACGATCAAGATCAGAGAGTACCAAGGACTCCTCATTATTATTAATTATTTTTAGATTTAAGTAGGAAACAGACCTAATGAATCCCAATGGAGGAAACAGATATCACCCGGAGTTGCTCTGATAGTGAGATGGGTGGTCTCTAAATTTGATAAACAAATAAATTAAATTTTAAACACACAATGTAATAATTACTTTTTTAAAAAAATGAATACCTGCTTTGCATTTTTCACTTCATCGAAGTCCTCCGGAAATTCAATAGATGGCTGAAAAATAAAACAGAATAAACAAAGATGATCTTAAAAATTATGTGTATCAAAAAATATGTTTACCATACTAGCTACACATTACAAAAGCTGAAATCTATTGTATCTAGAGGGTACCAGACTGGGTAAATATGAAATACAGACCGATAACTATTTAAACCAATTCCTCACACCTGTCTTTCTACTGTTCCCATACAATACTTAACACCAGCAATTGTCTGGTGCAGATCCTGTATCTTTTTCTAAACCATCACTTTGTTAATGTAAGCTAGAAGTAAGCAAAGTGTTTGAAAGAAAGAAGTGTTTCATAAAGTACGTTAGTGGAGACAAAGCATCTCTCTTCAGAGTGCTAAAGCAGCCACATCTTTCAGAAGGTTACCTTCTACAGCAGGGTACAACAAGGTTCCCTTTTAAGTCTAGTACTCTTCAATATCTTCACAAATGACGTAGATGTTGCTATTCAACATTATTACCATGCTTGGTTTTTAAAAAAATATCCTACAAAATAACGAATTCAAAAGAGGCTAATATCAATGCTCTAAAGATTTTGTACAGACTGTCCTGGATATATATATTAAAGCAAATACTTCTTTAGGCAGATGTGATCTAGATATTTATAATAAATGATGCTATTTATTGTTAGCAACTGAGTTAGTCTTAAATGACCTAGAACAGTGATGGTGAACCTATGGCGTGCGTGCCAGGGGCGGCACTCAGAGCCCTCTCTGTGGGCACGCGCGCCATGCCCCGGAGATGGCAACCGTCCCTCTTCAACCAGCCGCCCGCTAACTCGCCGAGGTCCACGTGGCTGGATGCATCCCAGCACCCATGCGCTCGCTGGCCTCTGTGTGCAGGGCCGATGGTGTCAGGCAGCAGCCGCCCCGGCCCCTGCCTCGCCTTGCCCTGCGACAATGGCTACCTCGCCCTGCCTCGCCTTGCCTTACCCCGCAGGACGAGCCTCCTGTCCACTGCCCCACCTGCCAGAGATCCCCTGGATTTCCCCCAACCCTGCCCAGCCCCCACAGGTGTCCCTCCCCGCAAGCAACATTGAGGTGGTCACGCCCACCTTGGCCACACCCACCCAGTCTGCCATGAGCCCCACAGCCATGCCCACCCAGTGGGCCACGCCCACCTGGCACCCGGCGATAAATAAGTGGGTTTGGGGCTGCAGTTTGGGCACTCGGTCTCTAAAAGGTTCGCCATCACTGACCTAGAACAATTGGCATGAAATGTTTTTTTTTAAAAATTGCTTTATCAGTTGTTGCTGAATAGAATATTAGTGAAATTTATACGTACAAGCCTTAACTGACTGAGAACAAAGATTCTTTCCGATGCAGTAGTCATTGGATGATAGGACATCTCAAAGAATATTACACCCAAGCTGAAGAGGTCCACTTTCTAGAAAAAGAAGACTGGAAGTCAATATACTTGCAAGAAATAGAATTTAGAATCTAAATGGTCCAGATATCTTACTTAATCAGATTGCTTATCTTCCAATAGACACATTTAAAAAAATATTGTGTAGGAAAGTGCAAAGAACTTCTTGACTGCAAGCTGAATTCTAGGACAGCTGACAAAATAACAATGATACTGTACAATTGCTGCCATTATACTTTTATATAATACTAATGTTTGAAGTAAACAAAAAATAGTATCCAAATATCTCACTAGGCAAGAGGAAAGTGTGGCTACAAATATAAATAGTCAATATGTAAAATCAATCCTCTCTTCTTGTTAAAGCTTCTATGTGATAGCAAATGCCATTCTATAAGGTTTTTCCTATAAATAATAAAATGTTATGAATAATTGTTATTATTTCTTATATCCTTTTTTGCCTATAGTGTTTCTTAGCCTTAGCAACTTTAAGAGATGTGGATTTCAATGCCAAGAATTCTGGGAGTTGAAGTCCAGACTTCTTAGAATTGCCAAGATTGAGACACACTGCTACAGACCATGGGTGTCAAACTCGCAACGTCACGTGACGTGTTGCAACGTATCATGTTTTTCCCATTGCCAGTAATGGTGTGGGCGTGGTTTTGGGCCGGCAGTTTGACACCCCTGATATAGACAATGCAGGGATGTTCAATAAAACAAACCCAATTTACAAGAGCTCCGTGCAGTAACAGAAGTAAACGACTATTTTTGGATCTAAGCAAGAAACCTGGATCCAGAAACCCCTTTGTGGAGTTCACATGATGTCATCGAGGCAATTTCCCTAATAAGAATATGAGACTTACTGACATTTTTACCTGATTGTATGTAGACTTAGTACTTCCTTGGACTTCTGGACTAACATAAAGAGCAGTGCCAACCATTCCTGTTAAGTTTCCTGTTAAAAAAAAAGATTTAATTATTGAACTTTATTAATTAATTAATTTAATATATTTTGAATGCTTAGAAAGTAACACATTGCATTATTTCAAATAGTTTGAAAATGCAATTATTCTACAGTCAGTCTGCAAGTATGAATCCAAGTAGAGATATCTGCCTAAACATTTTACTGAATCAGACTTTTTCTATCTTCTTAATAACAATAATAATAATAATAATAGAGTTGGAAGGGACCTTGGAGGTCTTCTAGTCCAACCCCCTGCTCAGGCAGGAAACCCTATACGAGTTCAGACAAATGGTTGTCCAGTCTCTTCTTAAAAACCTCCAGCGTTCACAACTTCTGGAGGCAGGTTGTTCCATTGATTAATTGTTCTAACTGTCAGGAAATTTCTCCTTAGTTCTAGGTTGCTTCTCTCTGTACTCTCTGTATAATCAGAGCTGTGAATATGCATGTGTGGTTATGTGTTCTTTTAAAATCCAAGTTTTCAGTATTTATTGAAACTCTTTATGTTCCAGGTATTCACTGTATTTTTACCAATATTATGTACATTATTTTATGACCAGAATTCCTGCTTTCATTACAAAATGATTAGGAAAATGTTGGAGAAAAGTCCTTGATCAGAAGCAGACTAAAAGCTAACAAGAAAAGGCAAGTGAGGTTTAAACTGCTGGTGAATTCAACGGAGCTGCTGTTGGCACAATGCTAGAAACACTTGTTAGAACAATGAATGTCATAAATATGAACATTTCTTTGTGTTCAAATATGAAAACTATTCATACAGGAAGTGATAGGGCATTATTGGGAGTTGCCAGCGACCGACATAAAGTTGCTTAAAAATTAAGCTTGGTCAGCATTTGAAGGACAAATGCTATCCTTCATCTTGTAATTTGAAAGATATTAATTCATTTCAGTCATGGAAATCTGCATTTCAAAATTATATGTTTAAAAAAAGCAGGAAAGCATGCTGCCTTATACCTACCCAATGATTCATTTTTAACCACATTTTGGGTGGAAATTTCTTCTCCAGGTTTAGAGTCTACCTGAAAAAGAAAACCCACCATATCTGTTTATGTAGTCCACATTCTTAGATCTTTAATGGCTGAAAAGCAAAAAGCAGAACTGTTTGAAAATTTATGCAAATGGCAATGCATAAATTTCTGTTCAGTTATGCAACTCATTAGCAGGATCCTGAACTAGACAGTAAGGATACAAAGATGATGTTGACAAGTATGTAAACTACAATATGATACACAGAGTAAGAATTAACATTTCTCCTGAAGATTTATTTATTAGCCATATAAGCTAAAATTAAAACATTGCCTTGTTCAATAAATAATAATATATCACAAATTATATATTACAGCATTCACTTACTGTATTTGCTGGATGATCTGTTGCCAAACCAAAATCACCAATTTTCACCTGATCTTCTGAATCTAAAAAAATGTTGACAGGTTTCAGATCTCGGTGAATCATTCCCTTTAATAAAATCAAATAAAGTTTGATATGAAACAGTGTGTATATGAATCACACCACAAATAGAACACCAAGACTGAACCCTCCAGTATGAGTTAGTTCAGCCTTTAACAATAGCAGGGCAAACTTCTGTTTATAATTCTATGTTGGATGACGAATGTCAGAAGTCTACTAGGGTTCCCATCTTCATTTTGTTTGTGTTTGTGTGTATGCGTGTGTGTAGGATGGAAGTGGAGAGTGGCTGAGTTGTTAATTAAAACATTCCATATATTTCATTCCAAAAATATTTTAATCTTTTTTAACTGACTTTTATTTTATCCAAGCCTTATATATTAGTGCAGTATTTCTCAAGCTTGGCAACTTTTACTGTAAATTGTCAAGACAGAAAAAACACTGTATTATTATAGAGTGTTTTAGCATATGTTATATGCTAAAACATATAATATTATAGCATATGTTATAAAAATTATTATTGTTAATGCTACTTGTGAGCCTCATTGGTAGGATTTATATTCTAAAAGCAGGATATACTAATAAATGTGTTCGAATATCTCAGAGGTTGCCACAAAAAAAAGGGAATCAAGCTATTCTCCAAAGCGCCTGAGGGCAGGACAAGAAGCAACAGATAGAAACTAATCAAAGAGAGAAGCAACCTAGAACTAAGGAGAATTTTCCTGACAGTTAGAGTAATTAACCAGTGGAACCACTTTCCTCCAGAAGTTGTGAATGCTCCAACACTGGAAGTTTTAAGAAGAAACTGGACAACCATTTGTCTGAGATGGTATAGGGTTTCTTGCCTAAGCAGGGGGTTGGACTAGAAGACCTCCAAGGTCCCTTCCAACTCTGTTATTCTATATTCTAAATATAGTATATTAGGATTTGTAAAATAAGATTTAAAGGTTACCTATCTCTGAGTAAGGGGATGGTTAATCAGTTGGTTAGTCAGATAGTTATCTTGTTGGCAAAAGCAAGCATATATTGTTTTGGATTGTTTAAACAGATAAGGAGTTTTACTTAGCTGTGGGAAGCACAAATGAAAACTGGAGAGCAATGTAATAATTGAGACTTCCCCTGCCTTTATCAAGGACAGAATAACTTTTTGGTAAATAATTAACTAAAACCCAATAAAGTACAAGAGATGTGCTTGGCATGATCATCACTGACCTTTTCATGGATGTAAGCTAAACCATCCAAAATTTCCCGGAAAAGTCTCCAAAGACGATTGGTATCTTGGTATAAACCTTGATCAATAGTGTCTCGTAATGTGCTCTTTTCACAATATTCCATCTTTACATGCAAGATTAAGAAGGGAAAAAAAGCTGAAAACATCTGGGAAGGTCATCACATGTATAACTGTTACTAATCTACAATTCAGATTTGGGGTGATTAATCATTCAAATATTGGAGGTTTCTCTTTTAAAAGAAATGTATTTAAAGAAATGTATTCTGACTGGCTAAATTTACCGTAATCCTTTTTTGAGGGCAGACAACAGAAGGAGACAAAGAAGGAAAACTATGGGTTTGTTTACCTGAATTATATTTGCTTAGCTCCCTGACTGGAAAAATCAGTCCTTCAAAGAAATCAATGCATTTTCATCTTGTTATGCTAAGAGGAAGTTTGTATGATTCATAATAATGCTTCTGCATACTTATATTGTTTGGTAAATTCTAAGGCTGTATGACACTTTTCAAAGGTACACAGTATTTGATTAACTCAGGTACAGCAATTTTGAATGTTTCATGCAATGGGATGAGGCAAATCTAATACAAAGTGGTTTATTTTAAAGATCAGCAAAAGCTTTTAGCACCTCCTTGTGGAATATTTCTCACATCAGATGCAACACATAGACATGTTCTCCCACAGCAGGTGGCAGTATCTGGCTGACATGGAGCAGAGACAATCAGGAAATCCCAAAGCTTTAAGCTAAAGTTAAATATCCCACAGTAATAAGCTACAAATTGGTTAATCAAAACACATCCCAGCACAACATCTCATGTCCTTATTGAAAACAGCACGCATGAATCCATGTAGTTATTAAAAACTGAGCTTGAGCTCAGAGAGATTTTGCTATTTTGCTCTGAAAACATAAATTGTTTGCTTCTAAAACTTGTAAGGCTGAAAAAAAATCACTTCTCACCAATTTCTTAGATGGCTTCTGATTCTGGATACTGACTATAACGTTACTTCTATCTCAGAAACAGAAAATGTTCATTTTATTCTGAATACATTTATTCTAGATGTACCAAGTGATAATTTCCAACCTGAATATAAAGATGGTGCACAGTCTGAATCACTGATGTTTTGTTTTCTTCACTATGACTATCTTTTTCCTTGTAATCTTCATCCTAGATCACAAAAATACAGAAGTACAATATAAGCAAACCTAATTCTTCACTACATATATTTAATCAGTCCATAAATCCACTGATAATATTTCTTTCATTTGAAAACAAAGTTCTTATGTGCTGAAACGCCAAAAAAACCCTGTTTTATTTGTATTCTACCATCCATCATCACAACATGATGCTGGGCACAAATAGTCTAACAATAAAGCAAATTGCAATGTTATTATGGCTTTTAACTGCAAGCAGAATCATATAGTACATGCTATAGCTTTTGATTTTCAGACTATTAATCCACAGATTTGAAAGAGGAGGCTTAAAGATGTATTTTCAATAGAATATTTACCATCATCTGATTTCTGCTATTGTCTTCTTCATGATCAAAAATGATATCACTTTCAGAATCTGCTGCTGGCCTAAATCAAGAAACAAGAGCTTTTAAATATCCAAATCTTTGCAGAAAGTGGTTTTAAATGTTCCACAGAGGTATGCTTAATGATAATTCCTTAGGTTTTACAAATTACTCTTATTACTGTGACACTTAATTCTAGCTTCCATTAATTAATTAATTAATTTTGTTGTTTTAATTACACTGTACACTAGAATCGATACAACCTATTTAATTAAATGCAATGTATAATCATATTAGACAGGTAAAAATCGTAAAAGATGGTTTATCTTCCGTTTCAGATACTGTACACAGTTTAAACACTGCTAGTCAAATTCAATTAATAAATAAATAGTCAAAATGCATGTTTCAATGAATCTGTTAGTGAACAGAAGGTGGCATAACTTCTGCATAACACAAACTTAACACAACACAGAGCTAGCATGATTTAGTGCAGGGGTCTTCAAACCTGACCCTTTTATGATTTGGCCCTTTTATGACTTGTGGACTTCAACTCCCAGAATTCCTCAGCCACCATGCCTGGCTGAGGAATTCTGGGAATTGAAGTCCACAAGTCATAAAAGGGCCAAGTTTGAAGACCCCTGGTCTAGTGCTTAAAGCACCAGGCTACAAACCAGGAGACTGTGAGTTCTAGTCCCATCTTAGGCAGAAAAGCTGACCAGGTGTGCCAGTCACTCTCTCTCAGTCCAACTCACCTCTCAAGATGGTTGTTGTGGAGAAAGGAGTATTAGATTTGTTAGCCACTTTGAGTTATTTATCAAAGATAATAAAGATGGGAAATAAATAAATAAATGAAAGTATCATTCTGCAGATTTGAGTCTATACTTACTTTACAGATTTTACAGATTTCACAGATTCAATTAACAAAATAGTAAACATGGCAGGGACAAAAATTTGCAGTGATCCATTTTGCAGATGCAAGTAATCTGGGGCCATATTGAGGTTTTTCAAGCTGATTTCCAATAGTCAGTGAAGAAATTGAAGCTGAAAAGAGACTGCACATTTCAGCCTGGTAACAATATAAAACTTATAAACCATGAAGTACTTACAAGAAAGAAAGATAAAGATTTCGGAGTGGATTTCAGAGATTCCATGCTGAATATTAGTGAAAATTTATGAGGAAATTGAATACATGCAGTGCATCCAAAGAGACTTAAGAATATTTCTGAATTAGAACGCAAGGAAGAGCAAGGGGAAAAAAATTCCAAAAGCAAGAATAGAAAGAAAATGTTACTTCTACCAAAGGAAGTGCTACGAAATTTTAACTAAAAGGATGTTTAAACTTCTGCATTTGCCACATTCTAGTTTTCTTACTCTGAGTCTGAACCTGTAAATATTTGTACATAAATAATAAGTATACGTTCATATCTGCAGAAAGATGTTGCATGTAACTTTGTACCATGTAACCCCTGAAAAGTGGAAGGTTTCTGCAGGTTGGAGGTCTAGGGGGAATCAGCAAAAGTCATCTTCCATTTTCACAGCTGCTTCTACTAGATTCCAAGCATCAAATAAGCCCATCCATGAACGAACAACTCACAACCTAATCAATTGACAGTAAACAAGCAAAAGGAAAGCAGAGAAACTAATTGTTCCTACTTACAAGAAAGACTGTGAAAAGACTCCTTCCCCTTCATCGTCGTCATCATCATCATCACTGGATTCCTGATCAGCTCCACTGAACCTGGCACTGGTTGATCTTTCACAGGAGGTGCTCCACTCCACCGAACTGGTCAGAACAGGAGAAGGGACATTTGCTTCTATGTCATCCACAAACGCCTGTTCACCTTTCCCATTCTCAGCCAGTCTCTCAGCTACTTTCTTCTCTTCTGTGCTTTCTGATGTAGAATTAGTAAGTAGAGAACCCTCATATTTCTCTATCCAGGCATTGTAATATCGCACAATGTTCTCATGGTTTAGTCGTGACAAAAGCGTTACTTCCCCTTTGATTCTTCGGAACTGCTTGCTTGTGGGATTTATACGAATACGCTTGACAGCATAACAGCAGCCATCTAGTTTGTTCTGGACCTGCCCATTGAAAAATGATACAAGACAGATGTGTCAACATCCAGCTCGAGAATCCAAATAAAACTCCGAGTTCATTCCATCCCCGAAAATCTTACTTTTTATTGAATACACTGCATGGTAATGTCGAAGCAAAACTAACTCTGAAGATTCCAGACATCAGTTCATAGACTTAAAAACAATAATTTTCCCAGCCAAACCCCAACGTCTTATGTAGTCCATATAAACAACTTCACTTTGTTATGGGAACTGTCTGCTTCAAATTCACACCTGATATGATGTCCTTGAAAAGGTTTCAGGCTCTCACGGTCTTCAGCGGAATCGTACAAGTTTCGTTTCTCCAACTAACCTACTCGAAAGTAACACCTCCCCCCCTTACTCTAAAGCAGGGGTGTCAAAATGCCGGCCTGCAGGCGGTTGCATCATACGGAGGCCGTGCCCACCCCAGCTCCAGCAATGAAAAAAAAAAAGTCACAATACGTTGTGACACATCACATGACGCAGCGAGTTTGACACTGTGCTCTAAAAACAAATTTAAACGCAGAAGCACGTAGCTGCCAAAGTTTCATCCTTGACAAAATGCTTCAATAGAGATCATATAAAACAGTTCCTTCTGGGCACCCACTCATTTCCTTTTATCCCAAATAAACTCTAAACCTTTTATTATCTGCAAAGCTGAATAAGGTCAACATTTATTACACAATCCCTGTTTTATTTACACACATACCTCAAAGAGATTCTACAGAGTAAAATCTGTTTCACACTGAACACTGCTTTACCTTGATGACTGCTCCAAAGGCTCCTTTTCCAAGCAACTGTTGTTCTTCAAATTCATTGTAATAACGGGAAAGTTGCCTTTGTGTTTCTGTGACATGAACATCACTAGCAATCTGACTGCTAGAAATAACAGTTTCAATATCATCTATTGGTGGTGAATCTGAATTTTTTTAAAAAAATATAATAGAAAGGGGAATGATTTGTATATAATCTGATATTTAAAACTAACAAAAGCTGGTGTGACCCTCAGTGTGGAAGATTAAAACCTCTACTGGACTGCAGTTTAAAGTGCTGATTATTACAATGTTTTATTGGCAGCTGTCTCAAAGTCACCCAGCCAGCTTTCAAGCCTAAGGGAAGCTTATTTTTTCATTTTTCATTTTATTCAATTTGTATCCCGCCCTTCTCCCGAAGGACTCAGGGCGGCTCACAACATTTTTTAAAAAACAAAGACAAACCCACACACCCCACCGAATAAAACCAAATTAAAACCAATATTTTAGTGTTGTGGTAATTAAAATTTCTAAGAAACCCAATTTAAAAATCCTCCCTAGGCCAGGCC
>NW_015386278.1:753389-765295 GCF_001527695.2 Protobothrops mucrosquamatus | reverse complement strand
ACATAGCAGGGAGCCAGGTATATAATCAACAAGCCCACTTGCACCCCTTGCCCCCACTTCACAAAGAGCGACTCCACGCCGTCTATCTGAGGCACAGTGGTCTCCCTTGGACAAAGGCTCTCCCTTATAATGACCGCTACCCCTCCGCCCCTACCCCGGGTCCTTGGCCGATGGAATGCCTGAAAACCTGGTGGGCAGAACTGGAATGATGAGGACTATGTAAACATATTTACATCAAGAATATAAGATAGGACCATTTTGTAATGACTCAGGCATAAATAATTGTTTAGAATTATTTTATTGCCTAATGATGATATTACATATCTGAAATTCTCTCAAACACAATATTTAAATAAACATGTACCAAAAACTAAAAAATCACCTCATTGTTTTGACAGGCATCTTATATTAAAATATACAACTCTCTTAACATAATTTAAAGATGTATGCCACGCATTTTTAAAACACAGTTGTATGTTTACCTAAAAGGTTAGCACATTAGAAACACTGAAATATTTACCATCTGGGCTTTCTTCCAATATGGGTGCTTTTACTAGTGGTGGATTTATAAAACTATGCTGTAGTAGTTGCTGAGGACTCCATCTTTCTTTATCTTCCAAGCAAACACACCTGAATGCGATCCAGAAAAAGATAGGGTTAATGTTGCTATTTAGGTTGTAACTACATGAATCTTTCACGTTTGCAATTAAAGCTGCAAAACTTAAGTATAGATAGTCCTCGACTTACAACAGTTCATTTAGTGTCCGTTCAAAGTTACAACAGCACTGGATAAAGTGACTTATTGCTATTTTTCACATTACAACTTTTGCAGCATCCCCATGGTCTTGTGATCACAATTCAAATGCTTTGGCAACTGGTTCATATTTATGAGGGTTGCTGTGTCCCGGGGTCATGTGATCGCCTTTTACAACTTTCTGAAAAGCAAAGTCAATGGGGAAGCCAGATTCACTTAACAACTGGGTTACTAACTTAATAACTGCAGGGATTCACTTAACAACTATGACAAGAAATGTCGTAAAACAGGGCAAAACTCAACAAAACGTCTCACTTAACAACAGAAACTTTGGGCTCATTTGTGGTCATAAGTTGAGGACTACCCATATAGCCTTTTATAGCCTTGTGCTCTTCAAGGGTTGAAATCTTGGGAGACAGAGTCTCAGATCTTTCTGGGAAAAATGGCTAAGTAGGAAGTAAAATGTTTTCCTTAATCAATGTCTCTTAATACAGAAGTATGCAATGTATCGCAAGAAGAATTAGGTAGCAACATCCTAAAATAATAAAGTTAGATAATAATGCCAAATCATATAACTTTTTCAGATATTGTCCGAATTATATTTTAGCATTTCAAAAATCCCCGGTTTTATGTATACAGTAGTTTTCTGTCAGCAGATAAAATAATTCTCCTTCCAGAGCAGAACGTAAAGGATATGAGGAAATGGACAGAAATTACATATAATCCACAACATACATGGATTGCTATGAATTTACAGTGTGATCCTGATATTTATTTATTAAACTTCTATATCATGCATCTCAACTTAGTGGCAACTTTATGTGGCTTAACAATCAATAATAGCAATAATATGAAACATTAAAATATTAATAAGATATACCTGATAAACACCATGCACGAAAAAAGGATCACTATTTATTCTAGTAGTTGGGATGTGATCTTAAGTACCAATATTGTATGTATTAATCCATTTAAGTAAAGTTTAAGATACTAAAGTACAGTCTAAACCAGGGGTAGTCAACCTTGGCTCTTTTATGACTCATGGACTTCAATTCCCAGAATTCCTGAGCCAGCTTGAAGTCCACGAGTCATAAAAGAGCCAAGGTTGACTACCCCTGGTCTAAACCAAAAACTCTCTTACATCCAACTAAAATAGTGTATTATCACAAAGGATTTAAAAGCTGCACTATATCCTTCAAATTAAACTGAAGCATATGTTTACAATATTTTTTATCTACAAAAAATAGTGGTTAGTCTTCTGATCTAATAAAGGACATAAAGCTTGATTAAAACCCTCACTCATAATTATCTGATCCACAGTCAAAGTAAAAATAAGCATGCAAAACATCTGTGAAGTATTTCTTGAAATCCTTAGTACAGCCATAAAAGTTTAGGATTTATATTGTTCTATTTGGTAAGAGTCTACTTCCTCTGGGCCTGAGGCATTTTATGTCCCACAAAAAAGTAACAGAAATATTATGTTGGTCTACATACAACTCAAAGCATAGAAGCACATATGCATAGCTTATATCTCCAAAAGAAAAGGGAAAAAATAAGGGAGAAATTATCCAACATAAACTCTTATAAAGAAACGTAAACAAAGGAAATTAGATAGGTAATTAGACAGTAAAAAAAATCCAGATGAAAAAATTTAAGTGTAGAACCAAAACTAACAACAACCCACCCATTCCAAGTTAGCTAACACAGCATTATAAAATCAATATAAGATGTACATTACTTTTAATTATATAGCAACGTTTAATTTTAGAATAATGCATGCTTTTTACTGTCTTCAGCTAATAGGGAATAACTTAAAACAAAAAATCCCAATAACTTCATATTCCTGGATGCATACATTCCACTTGCACATCTAAATAATTATCTTGGTTTTTAATCCTTGAATCATGTTGAAATCACAAAGAGCAATTACTATTAAAATATTGTTAAAATTCCCACTTATATCCTAAATTATAATTATGTATATTCAATAATAGTTAAACATTACAGGCTATTTACATACTTTTTCAAAAAGTCTTCAAAATCATCAGGCAAATCACTTGGAATTGTGACTGGATATTCCTTGGTTAGCCATCCTTGGCTGAGAGCAAGCAACATCAAACCCAATCTCCATATATCTCCTTTTTTCCCTGGTTTGTTGGGCAAGGCGTCCTCACTAAATCGGACTTTGGTTTGCTCAAAAACATCCTCCTTACAGATTTCTGCCAACCGTTTGGAAATACTGTAATCAGTCATCTTGATGTTTCCTTCAGTATCTACCAGAATGCTGGATGCACTCAAAACTTTGTGGACTACTGAATTACTATGTAAATAGTCAAGAGCTGACAAAAGCTGAGTTGCATAATGGCGCAACTGATCAACAGGAAGCGGGATCTCTCTGTCCAAGTACACGGAAAGGTTAGATCCATTGATGTGTTCCACCAATATGTGTACTACAATTGAGTCACTGTGCTCTTTAAAGGTCATAGATAGGTAACGAACTATGTTAGGATGGCTTAATTTCATCAGAGAACTGAATTCTGTTTCTGCTCCCTGTATCTTTAAAAGGAAACAAACATTTTAATTAGTATTGAATTATGGAAGGAATATGATCACTCAAGATATTTTCCGTACAAGGCACTGAACAGACCAACTGAACTCCATTGATTCAACTGAGGAAGCTAGATAAAAGACATTTGTAAGCTTTTAATCATGTGTACAACCTATTTTTTTCTGTTTTAGCACAGAACGTTTCATTAAGATCTGAATCATGGAAAGAAAGGATTATGGGGATGACCTTTAGGGCTGTGCAAGCTACCAAAATTATTCAGAGGAAGCAAGCATGGCATCTTTGAAAGAGTTGAATTAATGAACTGATTCCTTGAACCATACTCACCTGGAAGCCAGAAGACAAACAGACTACTCTAATGAATCGCAGAGGGATAGCATGCACACACATTTGCATGAGTGCAAAACACTACTTTTGAATCATTTTCAAAGCATGCAAAATCCTAATGATTAATCTAACACAGAATATTCATGCTGTGTTTAAATGCTTACAGATTAGTACTGGAAATCTATGTTAACCTTGCTAAATCCAATGTCTTTCACTTATGCTTTGAATTCTCACAGAATTATGGCATCTATAGGACTGCAGAATAGACAAAGATTGATTTATCTTCCTTCAATTTATCTTCCTTCATGCATTTGATAAATCCTTAACAGTTTCTACAAAAATATGTTTGTATGTATGTATGTATGTATGTATGTATGTATGTATGTTATGTATGTATGTACTGTATGTTCTGTTCCAAAGTACCCAGGAAGATTTACAAATGCATTACTGATATTAATTCAGTTTTTTGTTATACAGCACATCTCAGATGCTTGATGTTCAGTTATAATTTTCAAGTAGCAATAATCAAAGGGGCCACAAGACTAAATAAAACACACACAAAAGAATGATTACCTGTTTTTTACACTTTTCAACCTTTTCCTTTTCTTGAGTTGTGAGAAATTTTCCCATTTTCTTTTGCCACTGAAGTACCCATTCATTCACTTGGACAAAGTTGCCAGAACAAATATCTAAAGCATTGTAGATTGATTTACCAAGTTGTTCATCTTTGCCTTTAGATAAAGGTAGGTTAAGATATCAGTTATTAATGCAGATATTCCTATAGATCCCAGGTTCATAATAAATTAAGCATTAGTTCCATTTGATATGTCCTCTCTTCTTTTGTTGCTACTGTTTTAAATACACTGGGGTGAGGAAGGGTTGCATTCAAAATTAATAAAAAAAAACTGTCAACAATTTTGGTGGACTTAACCTGGGGCATTTTGATCATCTCTCATATGGAAGGGGAAATAATAAAAAAATGTTGATATTCACAATTGCCCAAACAGACCACACATACATGATAGAGAGACAATCATTCTCACAATTGTTGCTACCATAAAATCCGTCATATTATTATTCAACTTCACAAGTGGCTTGTTGCTTCAGCAGAATGACCAGCGCAGCCTTAGCCACACCCTGGGGCTTTACTTGCAGAGGCATCTGATATCACAGAGATTCCATGCCCAACAGAGATTCCATTTGGTGAAAAAAAATCATAGCTTTTGGGGCCTAATTTGATGCAAACAATGGTAAAAGCACAATGTCAGAACTGGAAAGAATGTAATATTTGGCAAGTTTGCCTTTTCTAACATTTAGCAATGCTTAAAGATAAAAAATGAATAGATTGGATCCTTTGAATTGTCAAATAAACACCAGATCACAAAAAAAGGGGGGAAGCTTTCCTCTTTCTCAAAGTACATATAGCAGTGATGGCGAACCTTTTAGACACCGAGTGCCCAAAAACCGCTCTGCCCCCTGCCCCGCCTATTCCACCCCGCCTCCTGCCCCACCCACTCTGCCCTGTCCCCTCCCCGCAGGGCCACCTACCACTTCCACGACCCACTGCGGCAGATTGCCCAGGTGGCCCTGCAGCACCATGGCAGCCACGCAGAGATGATGCTGCAGGGCGCAGAGTCTTGTACCTGCTGCCCGGCTGCCATGTCCTTGGCTGCGCTGCTCTGCACGGGCCACGACCGGGGGCGACTCTCCTCAGGGGGGGCTGCTGGTGAGGAGGGGGCCATGGGGAGAGGCAGGACTGGGCCAACGGTGCACGTGCCCACAGAGAGGGCTCTGAGTGCCGCCTCTGGCAGGCGTGCCATAGGTTCACCACCACTGACATATAGGATGTTTTTATCTTGAATTAAATGGACAAACACACAATATATTTTTGCATTTCTAATATGTTTATGTTCAACTTACCTATACATTTTCCTTTGTGCACTTTAAGCTGACCATTTGCACTGTTATGAAAATTCAGAATTTCACACATTCCTTGAGATTCTTCATTGCTGCAGCTAGAGTACTGACGCTCTCTCCTATACAGCCAACATCAATATTATTTTCTTTGGAAAACACATACTGTACACACACATACACACACACATAAACACACACATGCATATGCTTAGGTGTCCCATCCCCCTCTCTCTGTATATATGTAACAGCCATTCAATTCACTGAGAAGATGGCCAGAATACTAGTTTAAGTGTGTGGTACTAATGGCAAATTAATGTATTTCCACAGAACTTGGTTCATTTCTAATTTCAGTAAAACTATTATAAAACAGAACTGTTCATTTGCAACAGCAGAAAGCAAGTCATTATCATGTTCTTTAGAAAATGTGTATCATTTTCAAAGAAAAAGATAACCAAGCAAGAATTTTTATATATGTTCCTATTATACCATACAATTCATTTATTTATATAGTACACCCCCAGCTTCATGGACTTCCTGTGAAGAACAGGAGTCAATTATAGCTGAACATCTATGAACTCTACATAACTTTACATAATGAACTAAAAGTTAACAATATATATAGCTTTTGCATAAATTAGAAGAGGGTTACATATTTGCATAAACTATGAAGGTTGTTCAGACTGATTTGCCAAATAATGGACCAGTCTATTGTTTGATGATACTGTCTAAAATTAGATTTTGTTTGTTGCATCTAAAGTCCACTATAGGGGGACAGAAAAATCAAAGTTTACTATATTTATCTAACTTATCTAAGTGGAAAATTAAACATATATAATGATATAAACAAATTTCTAAGATGTCTAAGTCTCCTGCAATAGAATACTTAATCTAAACAAAGACAGATAGAAAAGAAGTATTTGTCCAGTTTTACAAATGTTATTATTTTTGTTAATTGTAATGCATGCAGTATTCATTATTTTTGTTCTTTTTGTTAATTTTCACACCATTTGTATACCATTCAAATGACATGACATCTACAAAAACCAAGAGGTTTCATGAGTGAAAGCAATTAATTCTCTTAAAATATCTTATCCCATTGTGATAAAATACATACTTTGAACGTCCTGTGGAATTTGCACGATATTTATTATTCCCTACATGATCTGTTGCACCAGTTGTTATGCTGACAGTCGTTTTGCTCCCTGCAACATCTTGAACAATAGAAGGATCCTGTTTTATCAGAGTGGCATTACCCAAGCGTTCCTGGAAAGATAGGCGAGGAAAGTGAATCACATTAGTGCACCAAAATCTTTTAAGTAACTATGTCCTTGACTTGTAACCAGAATTGGGGCCAGGAATCTGGTCGTAAATCATTACAATCATAATTTGAGACACTCAAATGAGAGGAAGTAATTTTGGGGCCTTTTTTGCGGTGGTTATTAAGTGAATGCTGTGGTCATTAAGCTAGTCCATTCATTTGAATGGGTATTTTTTGCCAGAAACAAACAAAAAATTGCATTCATGTGACCACAGAATGCCCTGACCAGTTGTAAAGCTGACCCACCCAACATGCAGTCATGTGATTGGGGGTAGTGGTAGTACAATCATTTACGATGGCTGAGAATGCTTTACAGGCCATAAATCACCCATTCTGTGGCTTTCATAACTTTGAATAGTCGTAAAACAAGTCATAAGTCGAGGGCTATTGTAGATGGGCTCCTGACTGGTGCTCCCTTCGGGGGAGGGCTTTAAGAGTCATAAGTTCCTTCCTTAACTGAAAATTATTGTCCTTGCTATTCAAAAAGTCAGTTTTGACAGCTTGCATCCTGAGGCAGCAAGCAGAGATATTTATTATATGCTGCTTTTGCATGCAAATCTCTATTGAGTACAAATGTAAACATTGGGGTAATCTAGGTCAAACATATTTGTAGCTTTTAGAAAAGGGGAGGAATACAGAGTCTGCATTGGTAAAACCCACCATTCTATGTTTGGAACATATAAATCTATGGCAAGGATACTACACCAATCTTCTCTTGCTATCCTCAATCCCTTTTATTCCCCTCTGCTTATTCCTGTGCTATCTCAGAGAGAGATGAGCAGCAAATAAGTCTGTGACTCCCAAGTCCACAGAGAATCTAGATCAGTGTTTTTCAAACTTGGCAACTAAGATGTGTGGACTTCAATGCTCAGAATTCCAGAGCCACCTTATTCCTAAACAAATTATGAGAGAAATTCCAATGCTCCTATCCAATTTTAAAATTCTTTGGGAGAATGAACAGCTTCACAAAAACCTTGGCAGGGCATAAGCAAAGAGAGGTCTGCCTACAAACTTTCTGAAGAACACTGATGATATTTATGGCCTGCAGTCTCCAAACCTGAATCAAGACGTTTTGAAGCAATTCATAAAGAATTCTAGAGAAGAAAAAACTGGCTGATATGCATATTTCTTATTCTTTGGCAATACAGAGATATTTTTATAATACCTGTTTTGCTATTTCCTTCCTTTTTCTTTCTTCTCTCTTTTCTTCCTCTCTTTTCTGAATTTCATCAAGAATTTCACGTTGCTGAAATACATTCATTGATATGCCATAGAATAGTATCTTATTTTACTAGGCAAGAGTTTAGAAGATTAACACCAAACAATCAAGCAGAAAACAATACAGTAATCAAGGAATTACTAAGGAGGAAACTACACCCTCATCAACATTGGCAGGGCAAGCTACTATATAAACAGGAAGCAAACTCCACATTCACTAGCATTAATGATGTTACCTAGTTAGATAATAAAACATCTGCAAGCAAACAACCAAGTTCAGAGAGCATCAAGGACTCCATAGTTCAACCTTGAACTACGTATATATTTTTTTTTATTGGACAGACAGACTGACTGGTTGATTGATTTATACAGTTCTTCATCCTTTGGAAGAGTAGTATAAAATATATTAGTAATAATACTCATATAAATGAGTAATACAGACTGTAGGCATGGTCTTTTTTTTCTGCTGAGATGAACAGAAATTAAAGAAATAAAATGGTGAGGATAAAAATATTACAATGTTCTCACCATCTGTTCTTCTTTTTTCTTCATGTCTTGAATTCGTTGTTGTTCTTCCTTGGCTAGTCTTTCTTGTTCCTTTTGTTGATTCTTTAGCATTTCTTCATGGAAAGATTTTGAAGGGGGTTTATTGTAATCACTAAGAAATGACTGTATGTATTCTGCCAGCTCAAATATCATCACCTAGGAAAGATAAAACTGTTCAAATGCTTGCAGTGGTTGCACTTATATATACACAGCAGCACATCCTTCAATGAAACACAACTGATTTTTTTTCTTTTAAGCTAAATAACTAAACAGCATAAGACTCAACTAAACTTAACTTCAGAAGATCCTGTCCCATCTCAATAATGACTATTATAAGAGTTTCTATTGAATGCATACCTTGGTGGTAAGGCACAGTGCATTGTCTTTAAATGTATTATAGTTCTAAATCCTACTAGTTAAAGCAGAATCAAAATAATTTCTCAGCAGTGATTCAGATGAAACTATATATACATATTGAAAAGTCATTAGCAACCTGCATTTGACAGTACCTAGGAAATACATGTGGACACCATTAACATTATACTGTCTATACCGACATTTAAAGATGATATCAATAATTTTTAAGACACTTAACAATAATCATAACAGTAAAAAAAGAACTTTGTATTGATCTGTCTCATTAATTTAACTATCCAGTTCACCTTGATAAAATATGATTGCACGTTCATATCCTTCTAAATATATCATTTCTGCTTTGAATAGATAATCAAAATATACCCAGTTCAAAATTAATGCCTGTGTTTCTTTTGGCAGAAAAATATAATAGTCATAATTGCTGTAGAAACGTAGGCTTCATTCTTCTCAAACCTAAACTGCATTTGAAACTTCGGAAATTGACAATGGAACTTCGTTACATTTAATTGGCTGCAAAAAAAGGGGGAGACTAATCACTCCATTTATTCATATCTATTTCTACTCTAGAGCCAAGTTGATATAGTGATTATGGAACCAAATGAGTTCAATCTTAGGCACAAAGCCAGCTGGTTGACCTTGGGCCAGTCATTGTCTCTCAACCCTAGGAAGGAGGCAATGACAAAGGACTTCCAAAATCTTGCCAAGAAAACTGAAGGGACTATGTCCAGGAATCAACACTGACTCAAAGGCACATAAACACACACATTTCTGTTCTACTTTATTGGGCACACTGTTACTGGAAAATCATATATAATATGTAAACTCCATCAAACAATAGAACAGGATTTTCTAGTTTGGGCAAACAGGAACTATTCAGATAAAAGAAGTACTAAATTACTTCAAAACTCATACTAACAAATAAGTAACACTGGAAAGCAATCATTTAAGGCAAAGATGACATGACGTCATTGCAATTAAGTCTCACTAGGAGAGTAAAAGTTATATTCTCCCGATAAAGAGGGGCATGTAACAATAGCACATAGTGCTAAAGGCAGTCCATGCAGAAATCCTTAATTCTAAAGAGTTCTTTATTCTTAAAGAGAAGGCTTGCCATCATCATTAATGTGATGTTTTCTTCAAGACAAGCCTAATTTCTGGTGACTTCACAGACATATATTTGTATATTTTGGGAAACACTATTTATGTGATGCACCACTGCTACTTCTGGGATTTTTTCCCCAACTTTCTATGTAACCTAAAGCTTTGGTGGTTTGTGTGCCTGTGCATGTGCCCCATTAAATTTACCTCATTGAACTTACTAAAGGTAGCTAGATATTAGTATCTCTCTCAGCATTAATGTACTGCCAACTCTAATGAGATTCTGTTAATGTTCTGTGACAATTTTATAATAAACACTTATATAGCTATCCCTCCTAAATAATGAAAACTCATGAAGTAATCAAAGAGATTTTAAAAACCCTCTAATCAAGCATGATAAAAAGTAATACAAGGATATATAAAAAAAGTAATGTATAAGCTAATTAATAATTATAAAACGCCTCCTTCCATAGGTTGGCTCCTATACTAACTTTATTCCCCGGAGCTGTTAAAACAGAACTTTTATGTAGAGCTTTTTCAACTATAGAGCTGCTTTTGCTGCAATGGGTTTGATACCTGCGCTCGTCTATTTTTACCTTTATTTTATGGATCTTCATTTCATTACAATTTTGTTTTTTATTATCATCATATTGCAATGATATGGTTCTTTGTATTTTCATTGACCGAAGACCACTGAGAAGATTTTTTTTACTATTATAGCAGTACAGAAGTGCAATAAATAAATCAGTAAATAAAAATAAAATACACAGCACTAAAAGGGGCATTCTAGCAAGAAGACACACATCTGATAATGATTTACAGAAAGAACTGGAAAGGTCTGAAGATCACAGTATTTACAGAAGTAGCTATTAGAAGCAGAACTGATCTTCAGATTGCTTAGAGAGTAAAGATAAAGGTGTTAGTACACACAGGGTGAAGGAACACCAGTGCATAATCTCCAACATACATTACGAATGCTTCTGGTACAATCTTTTCAGCTAATAGACATTACAGGAAAAACAAATCTATTTTTGCTCAAAATTGATGATCACATTCACAAAATACACATGTGCACACACAAACAATTTTCCATATTCATTTGAAACCTCAAATATTATATCAACAATGTCACTCAACATCAACACTTACCTCTCCACAACGCTCTTTTGCTAATATCTCTAGTTTGGATTTTAGTAAGTTTATATTTTCATTTGATAAGCCTTTCACATTTTTAAGTTCGATTTCTGGAACACTAGAGGGAAGAAAAATAAATCACTAGAACAGGAGTTTTATGAAGTGTTACCCATGTTATATCACAGCACTATTATTTCCAATAAATCATGAAAACGTATTGAGCTATTTAAAAAACCAGGCCACCTTTTATTGCAATGTCCTTTCCTAAACACAAGAGAACATAACTGTAATAAAAAATTATAAAAATGTATTTATACATTTCAAAAGAACATGCCACAAAAATTAATTTAAACAGCTGTTAAGTAATGTAAAATATTTAAAAAATAATTTTAAATCAACAAAGTCTAGATTAAATAGGTAGTTGTTGAACCCCTGTCATGGTCAGATCATTCAGTCCTCAGGATGGACTTCCGGACCGCTCCCCCCCGCCGCAGGGAGGAGGAACCGCCTAGATGGTTCCGCCCCAGGCGCCTGATGGACCCGGAGAGGTTCCTGACGGAGCTTGGGCCATATCCTGAGGACCTAGTTCACGATTCGGTTGACAATCTGGCGGCGGCCTGGGAGACGGCCGCTGCCGCAGCATTGGACCGAGT
>NW_015386278.1:745560-751970 GCF_001527695.2 Protobothrops mucrosquamatus | reverse complement strand
AGGACTGGCCTAGGGGTATTTTAAAGGGGTTTTAAATTAAATTTTTAGTAGAAGCGGCCAAATTTGAATAGTTATTTTTAATCTTTTTTAAATTTTGTATTGTACTGTACCATTGTTTTAAACTGGCTGTAAGCCGCCCTGAGTCCTCCGGGAGAAGGGCGGGGTATAAATTTAATAAAATCTAAAATCTAAATCTAAATCTAAAGTCAACCATTTCTTGAGTCCTAAAAATGTCAAGCAACATTGAGAAAGCACAGTTGCTGAGTTTTACCAGTAAATATTTTTAAAATTGCCTCGCAGGTTTTTTAAGCCAGAAGTCCCAGGCAGAGTCATATAAATACAGATGTTCTTACAGGCAAATTGGCACACAATGTTTAGCATTTTGAAAGCCATTAGAGCATCTACCCATATATTACAAAAACTCTCCTGTTTGTCTGTTTCTAACTTTCAACCGGGTGAAATGGTGCATCATAACAATTTGTGTATTAAGGTATCTGAAATAGGCTACCGGTAACTTAAATAATGCATCCAGAATCCAGGACCTATTACTCCTATAACTGAAATTTCAAGGAACCTTACATCAATTGTATTCACAAAGTTGTGCCTATTAGCTGCAATGAACTGACTGTGATTTTCAACTATATTTTCAAGAAACTTGTAGGTTATGTGATGTAAGGAGAAATGTATCGCTGTCTTCATGCCTATTTCAATTGGCTATTTTGGAATTAGGCCAAAATCTAAAATCTGTTAACGGCAGTAGATAACGAGGGAAGGATGATTTGGATGCCTGCTGGTGAGTAGGACTGGCTGAGGTGGTTAATGTATGAAGTTTTTTCCTCCCCAGAGGGAGATGACCCCTTGGGAATAATTGAAGTGAAAATCTTCTCTGATTTGGATTGTAGATGGCATACTATCTTAACTTGATAAAAGGTACTCTGAGCCATTAATACACATTGCATGCATACAACAAAAGCAATTTTCAGGTAGAAAACATCTGGTTTGTCTAAATGTTTTGGACTTCAAGCCCATCAAGGCCAATGAGCAAGGGCAGTGTTCCAAGTTATCTGAAAGACATACAGCCTTTGCCCCGATCCTGTCTGCTTCCCATCCCAGTGCATGGTTCCTCAATTAAATATCCTTTCACTCATCCATATCTATTGTTATGCTATGTCCAGATTTTTCAGAAAATTTTGTTTTCTTTTTTTAAATTTAGAAAAAGTATAACATGGATTTTTTATTTACTCACATATCGGGATAGGTTTGAGGACATTTGACCCATAAGTCAACTTTGGCATAGACTTCATGGTCACCAGTTAATCCCTGAGGTCTCAAGACTAGATTGATTTCAGGATACTGTCGTATCTGCAACATTTTTTAAAAAAATTCTGAATGTTAGTAAGAAACTGGGCTCAATAAATCTCATAGACTTTCTATCTGACCCACAAGAATGGAATCAAAGTTTTTATTTTTCTGGTAAGTGGAATTTGTTCTCAAGGGAAATTACACACTAAATAATATGTGAATGAGCTTTGAATAAGGAAAGATTTATCAAGTGTCATATATAAATGTCTTGGGGAAAAGCATAGTCTTTGGGGAAGTAATAACCTTGCTAATTATGTTTAAGTAAAACATAATTACTTATTGTAAGTAAGTTGTTGATGGTTTTCACAACACATTCACAAAACAGCAGCAGCACTTGGGAAAAGAAAAAAAATTCCCTTTCATACTTTTTATCCTAATTGCTCATTTTGATAAACAGTCATATTAAGAAATAATTTGATACTCATGTGTCTCAAATTCAAGAAAGAAAAGGAAGGAAAATGAAGTAAAGGCACACTAGGGAAAAAAACTCATCTTGTTGCGGATAATCTTACTCTCCCATTAAATTTCTCTAGGCTTAGCCCTGGGCTATGTAAAATCTAAAGTTAATTAATTTCAATTAATACGAGAGAAGAAAGCAGAAGAGGTGGATTTAATTATTTATTTGGTGATGATCATTGGCTGGACAAAGTCATACCATTATTGACAGCTGACTTGTTAAAAAAACTGCCTGCCAAATATTTTGCAACACTGTTAAAAGGTATTAGGACATTACACACAATTTCTTATGCTATTTTTTTTAATTCAGGGAGTAGAACTAGGCTTGTATAATTTTTATACCTGTGACTGCCAGAACACAAAATATATTCTCATCCTTTATCTTAAATAATTGATCCGTGGAGATGACATATTTATTCCATTAACACCCACTTTTTCAGGGAGGTTCACATAGATAATATAGAGGAAGGTGTTGCCTAGTTTTATCCCCTTAAAACACAGGTGTCAAACTCGCCGCGTCACGTGTCGCGATGTATCGCGACTTTTTTTGCATTGCCGGAGCAGGAGTGGGTACGGCCTTCATATGATGCAACTGGCCCGTGGACCGGCAGTTTGACACCCCTGCCTTAAAACTACAGAAGTAGGCTGGGCCAAAGAGTTAAGTGAGGTTTTGAGTTTAACCCACAAAACTAAGAGTTTTCTCTCTGATTTTCAGCTAAGAATACGAAAGGATAAAGTAAATAAGTAGCGCGTTGGATGTACATGTTCATCCTTCCAACTGTTAGTACTTGCAATGATAGGACTTGTTATTAACAATTAATAACAGGTGTATATACACTACGATGAATATATATTTTTAGGAATCCACAGAAATACATAACTGAGAAATTCTACAGTATAAATTCTTCATTTTTTCTCTGGTTGTGAATGAATCCTTACTAATTCCCAGTGATCCCATTTTATTTTTTTTACAAAAATTACACATTGCATTTTAGATTATCTCAGTGAGGTTTCTAACAGTAACAAGAATATTACCACAGCCATTAAAACTGTAAAGTTATACTAAAGACTTAAGTGAGGGACAGAAAACCACATCTTCCTGTTGGCATTATGTTTTAGTAATTGTTACCTTACAAATAACTATCAAGTTGTCTCCATTAAAATTAACTCTGAGTGTATATATGTACATAGCTTGAAATTAAATCATGCTACTGAAGCATACTGTTAATTTTTAGGTAGCACATCCTGTTATAATTTACTTCCTTCTAATTGACATAGCCAATGCAAGCGCTAGATGGGTTTGCAGCAAACGATGAATGCTACTTGGATAACTAGATCTCTGTTACAGATACACAAGAATGAGGCATAGCTGCCATAGGACTCAAACTCCATGCTACTTCATTGGATAGGTGTTTCAGTGTATTACAGTCATTTTTAAAATAAGCATCCTGGATGTGGACGCAAAAGGTGTAGGTCGTTAATACGCCTTCAAATATTACATGATTTCAAGCAGACAACCTTAGGAAAGGACGGGTGAAAACAAGGATTGGGGCGAGTCAGGCAACCAAAACCAAAAGTTCAGTCTCAAAAAAGAAACTTCTAGCCATCTTTAAATCCGTTTAATATATAAATCAATAAATCAAAATCTACATGAGCTTCTGCGGCGGTTCCCAATTTGCAACCACCAGGCATCGTCTGCACGACCCCGACAAACAGGAAACCCAGCCAGCCTTTTCGTATTACCTCCCACGGCCGGTCAAGACGCAAGTCTTGAAAGTCCCGCCCGTAGATGGACTCCAGCACCTGCAGCTCGTTCTCTTGGCGAAGCTGGTAGCTCTCCGGTTGCTCCGCGGTCACTTCGGCCGTCTCGGCTCGCGGCTGCAAGACCCCGTTCAAATGGGCCATCTCAGTTCCAGCAATTGAAGCCCGGCGGACAGAAGGCCGGCGGTCAAGCACCGGGCCCTTGCCTTGTCGCCACGGCTGAGCTGCGGTGGGCGGGACCGCGCGGCTCTTCCGCCTTGCTTGGAGGCCCCGCCGAAGATCGGTGCTGCCCCTTGCGACGGCGGGGAAACAGGAACCCAGAGTGGAATCGGCGCTGCTTTGCCGATGAAGCTGTGTCCGCGGCTTTCTACCCAAGACGTCCCTCAACTCCCAGTGGCTCTCTTTATATATAGAATTCCTCAGTCACAAAGAAAAGGCAGGGCGGATATCTATATCATTCTAAGTCCATTAATTCCTACTATCCTGTCCCCCTATATATATATATAGTCAACTTTCCCTCCCCAGCTCTGTAAGGTCTTTGTGGCTGAGGAAGGGCAGCCCCACCTTCTGCAATAGTATATGTAGTCTAGGTCGCCTCTTTGGCTTAATCCTCCCTGCAGAGGCTGCTGGCCTGCGCTTTCCAGATGTTCTACTTCCTAAATGAAGTTCAAGCTGTTTTCTAGTTTGAATGGTTGGGGTGCCCAGACTTGTGGATTTAGGGTTGCCAGGTGTCCACTATTTGAGTGGACAGTCCACTTTTTTCACATTATGTTCACTATTTTTTTTCACAAAATAGTGGACATTTTTTTTATTCAAAAGCTTTATGATGAAATGGTACGTAATCTAAAGCTGTACAGTCTACTTTTTTTACTACTTAACCCCTCCCCCGCTTGTCCGCTATTTTTTGGAAGCAGACCTGGCAACCCTATGTGGATTTCATGAAACCAATTTGGGCGCCACTAGGCACTTTTCCTCCGTTTGCTTTCCCTGGTGGCAACTGCTGGCTTCAATTAGTTGCGCTCCCAGTTGTAGCTGCCTCCCTTCTGGGATGTGTCTTGGCAAGCAGAAGAGAGACTGAGAACTCATTAAGCAAAAATGAAACCTATCCACAGTGGTTTTGTAAACCACCATTTATGGTCCTGGCATTGTGTGAACCCAGACTATGTATCTTACTAAACTATAGTCAAGCAAGCCAGGGGGTTGTGTGCTATGTGAAGATGTAAGCATGCAAACTATGCTTGTTGTCTGAAAATCTCTTTTATTTGCATACATGCAAGGTGTATCAATAGCTCAGAGTACTTTTTATCAAGTTAAGATGGTATTACAATCCAAATTAGAGAAGGTGATTTTTGCTTCAGTTATTCATAGACTATGTAGTTACACAGATCTTGAGGCTTCTAATACGTATTATTTTTATTGCTGGTTGACTGCATTATTCTACTTTTAAAGAGCTCCAAAATGTATCCTTATCTTTAAATACAGCAACTGCATCTATTCTCATTAAAGTGATTCAGAAAATGAAAGATTTTGAAACAGCAATAACAATAGCAATAATACTTAGACTTATACACTGCCCCATAGTACTTTTCAGAACTATAGAAACTGAGGTTTTGATGTTTATTTGCAATTTCCCTATGTTTGCCAGTTTTAGTTACTTTTTCTCTATCTCATAATTTAAATATTTTAATACTTTGCTTTGGCCAAAAACTATCAGTTTAAAATTGTTTTCAAATGTTAAAAACATTTAGACAATAAAAATGCATCATAAAACAGATATTACTATAATAAAACAGATAACATAAAAGCAGTAGGAGACAAATTGGTGCAGCTGTTGAGGAACATGGATGAACTGTTTTATTGACAACTAACTCTCTTTCTCTCTTTCTCTTTTTGGTGCCCTTGAATCAGCATTGTCTAGACAAGTCTCTGCATCTTTTTTTGGCAAGCATTAGGAAGTGGTTGTCGTGACGTTGCCTGATTCCTAGGGCTGAGAGAGAATGACTGGCCTAATATCACCCAGTTGGCTTCATGCCTAAGGCAGGACCAGAACTCACAGTCTCCCAATTTCTAGCCTGATGCCTTAACTCCCCAACCTTTCCAGCTTAGTGTCCTGGGTGGGAGAGGAGATGGTTTTGTGTGAGTGGCAGGTACGTGTTTGTGCACACAGTTCCATTTGTGCGAGTGGCGGATGTGTGTGCCTGCCGCTCGCGAATGAAGCTTCATGCAAATGAAACGTCATGCAAATGGAGCTTCATAATATGAGTGTAAGCACCCACAGCTCATGCAAGTTGAACTGTGCACATGTGCTTGCCTGCCGCTTGCATGGCCTAGTTCCAAACGGGCTGCAGCCTGGGGGTTGGGGACCCCTGTCTTAACCAATAAAAATGTTCTACCTTATTAGTTTTAGCAGACTACCTGTCTACAAATAACAGGGTGAACAAGAATTTGTCTCGGAGTTTAGGAAAGTTGCTAATAGGATTATCAAAAGCTTGTGTAGATATCTACAGTATTTACAGTCAATCCTAAATTCTCTAGACATCTATTCATTGTACTTCAGATATAACAGACAACATTTTAGTTCAGACTCTATTCCCCCACACAATGCACAAACTCAATTGCTTCTGAAGAACTGTTGACAATTGTGGGCGGGTAGTGCCACCTATAAAACATTTTATACAGGTTTTCTTTATAGGATGTAGCCAGAGTGAGTTTCCTATTTCGTGCCCATAATTCTTGCCAGATATGCAGATCAAAATTAAGATCAAAATCCCTGCTCCATGCTAACATGGTCTCTTTTACCTGTTCTTCATATAAGGCCTGTTCTAACAAAT
>NW_015386278.1:695700-744615 GCF_001527695.2 Protobothrops mucrosquamatus | reverse complement strand
ATATTAACAACAGAGGTAGAACTAAAACCAGAACTCTTCCTTCTTGGTATTACTATACAAAAATATGATAAAGGAACACTCTATCTAATGCTACACATCTTTACGGCCGCCAGACTGACCTATGCTCAAAATTGGAGAAACAAAGAAATTCCTACTGAAGAAGAGATTCTACAAAAATTTTTATCATGTGCGGACATGGTCAGGCTAACTATGGAATTAAAGGACAAGACGGAAACAGATTATTTTGGAATCTGGGACAAATTTTACTGTTGGTATGAGTCAAGAAGAACTGGTCGGGTTTTGAGTTAAAGTTTAAATTTGTGGTATATAAAATTATGTGTTAATATGTAGAGAGATATATATTTAGAACTTTAAATATGATAAGGAACGAATTACTAGGATTATGTATACTGGAACGTCATGTCATGTCCCTTTTTGTTTTAATTGTTTTGTCAATAAAATTAAAAAAAAAAAAAAAGAACTGTTGACAATTGATGAAATGTATGTGATTTGTGCAATTATGTATACAACCTGATGTTACTTGTATTAATTGGTTTGCTATTACATTATCTGAATATTTGGCCAGTATCAATGAGTGCAACTCAGGCTCATTCATGCAAGCTAGCATCTTTATTAAAAGACTATATTGCAAGCTGATATATTGTTGCCCAGATCCCACCAATTCAATGCTTCACTCAGTGTACTGACAGACTTTCTAAATGCCAATTGTTTTGGAAATAGATGAAGAAGGCAACAAGGATCCTCCAGGATAGTGAATTAAAGTGAAAATTAAGGTCCTAAAATGATTTGGTTGTTCCAGCTTGCGGGACTGGCCTAAGGGATTTTAAAGGGGTTTTAATTACTTTTAATCTGACAAATTTAAATATTTCTTTTTAATCAAATTTTAATTAGGTGTATAATATGTTAGTATTTTATTCAATTGTCAGCCGCCCTGAGTCCGCAAGGAGAAGGGCGGGATATAAATGTAATTAATAAATAAATAAATAAATAAATAAATTTGGGATGAAACTAAAATAAGGGAATTATGGAAGAAGTGCAGAATTAAACTTAAACTATAGAACAAGAAGAAAGCCAGGCATAACAACCAACTTTGGAGTGGTCAATGAAGAAGTGGTAGATAGCTGTAGATAACTGTCAACCATCAACAGTAAAGGAACAAGCAATAAAAAAAAACCCTACCACAGCCTAATATTTGCTTGACTAACATCAAAGGACTTGAGAAAAATATTCCGATTTGTCTACACCTACAAAGATCAGAATTGTGCAAGCCAGCTGTGACATTTTGGGAAAGTGAAAGTTGGACTCTGAGGGAGCAGGAGAGGAAACATATTGACACCTTTGAATTTTAGTGTTGAAGAAGCCTCCTGAGTCCATCATGGACAGCAAGAAAACAAACAGATGGATTGTCAAACAAATTTGAGCATAAATGACCAGGCACAAATTATCCTATTTTGGACATAATATGTGAATACCTAATTCTCTGAAAAAGTCTACAATGCTGAAAAAGGTGGATGGAATGAGAAGAAGAGGATGACCTGTAGCAAGATGGATGGACTCAGGTATGGTGGCGATGGGTGCAATGTTGGCAAAATCTAGCGCCAGTTTGGCCTTTATTGATATTTTGCATATAAATTTTAAAAGAAATTTGCAAATGTTTGGATATTCATTGAGAATCGGTGGTGCCTACATTTAATAAATAAACAACTTAATAGACAAAATGATTTTAAGAGAGGTATTTTATGTGTGTATGACAAATGGGAGGTCAAAACAAAATATTAAATTATTGCAAGGCTTGCTAAATTGGAAAGTTCTTTGTCGATTAAAACTTCAGTCGGTTGAACTTGTATCTCCTCTAGTATACGTAAATGCAGCCCCTTTCTGCAGTACAATAGCTTTCCACTTCCCCAAAGCGGTTTTATTCAGACCTTAAATTGACAGTCCAAAAGGCAAAATGGCTGCCACCTCCCCCCAAAAATTAAAAAAACAAAAACCAGAGCCCACCCGCTGAGGGTCACGTGCCATGTGATTCGTACTTTCTTTCTAGGAAAACAGAAAAGCTACCTGCAGTCAAAAAACCTTTGAACAGTTGCTGATGCCAATCTGTAAAGTGAGGGGCAGAAGCGTCCAGCTCTTCAAATGCGATTGCCGGAGAAGCATACATCAAGCATAATTTAAAAAGCCTTGCTGATCGGAAACCCCCCGAGGCTCGCAGAAGACTTGAAACGGCATCTGTGTTAGGAAAAAGGACAGGGGAGAAAGGCATTGCCTCGCCAAGATGTGCGAGCTTCGGTCTTCAGCTTCACCCATGCCAGAAACAACACCACGAAAAAGGGTTGTCAACTGTCCCACTTGGAGGCACGCTGGTTGCGCCTACTAGAGGGAAATGAGCAGGCGGCGCGGGTCCTATCTAGGCTTTGTTTGTGGTTTTGGCTGTGCAAACGCGCTGAAAGGGGACGGGCGCGCAGTGGCATTGGAGCGAGGGAGGAGGGGGGGAAAGCAAGAAATATGGGACAACGGAGTACCAGATGCAGTCAGCTTTCCCCCCGCCCCCGCCCCCATTTTGCCATGATGTGTTGCCCCTCTTTGGAATGAGATGCAGACCTGAAACGTCAGACGGCTTCTCCGGGGTCCAGACATTTAGTGGAAACACAATGGAAACGGCTCCGCTTAGAAAAGCAGGTGCGAACTGCGTGCTTTGTGCGGCGAAGGGTGCTGGCTTCGTGCGGAGGTGACTGTTAAGTAAGAGGGAGGCAGCAAGACACCCACCCCGCCATGGGCTACAATGCAAGCTGGGCTTCAGCCAACGCGAGCGAGCGCGGTCCCTTTCAGGCTGTCAAAAGCTTGAACGCATCCGGTGCTCCTCAAATCGTGGGAATCAACCGAAGCGCCCACGCGGTCGGGACGTCAGAATACGAGGCATATAGGGAAGGAGAACAAACATATCGACATTTTACTACCGTTATGCAGGTTGTCATCTTAATAGGTTCTCTGCTAGGTAAGTAAACACAGTTGCAGGGTGGTTTTTTTTTCTCTCCTCCTTTGAAGTGGTCTTGTTTATGGGACTTACTGTTCCAAGGGCTATGGGCTGAGGTCTACAGGAGGTAACACACAGAAGGAGCAGAAAGAGGATCATTTAGCAGATTTACACTTAGCACAGTTCAATATGATGCTGCTTCCTAGATGACAATATGCTGTGCTTTGGCCATCGGAGATTGCTATCTTCTGCACAGCTGGCCTATTTCCAATAAAGGCAAAGGAAATTATCCAGCTAAACTCTATGCAGGATTGTAACCTAAGTCTTTTTTTTTTTAAGTCCAGATACTTTATATTTTCTGAATAGAGGGTGAGAGATAAGGGTTTGCCCATGGTCATTTAGAAAGCTTTATAAAGAAGTCTACTTTCCTATAGGAGTTCCCTATCAATGCACTACTTCTGCTCCTTGTTCACATTCTATGCATCTGCAAAACTTTTCTAGTGGCAGGCCAGTTGCATAATGAGAGTCCTCTGCAGCATCCCATATTGTCATGATCAGGGAAATCACAATCTCGAATTAGTTCTCTCCTTGGTTGAAGCCAACTCTGTGGCTCACGTGTTCAGGATTGCTACCTTTCTGCAGAAATGATCTATGTGTGTTTTTCTATTTGTGTGAATTATATATAAGTCCCTGGAAAATCTATATGTAGTTATATTCTACAGTATAATTCCCAATCCAATCTTCTTGTATGCAGATATGTGGGATGAACATCTGAAGAATTCTGTGGTGTTCATGTTTGGATGTTACTAACCTTTATGTTTACTTATTAGAAAGTAAGCATAATGAAAACATTCCAGCCAATCTTATTGTGATATTAATTGAGGGATTATTTAAAAAGAGAAATAGTTGAGGATTTTACTGAATTTCTAATAGAAAACATAAGCAAAAAGAAAGGCTGTGAGTTCTAGCTTTTTTTTCAATTGGAGATAGAAAAGTTTGATATCTTAATATAATATATGACTTTTAAAATATGCTTATTTGATACTAAAATAAGAATCATTACTTATTGATTAGTTAATTGTTGTCTTAGATAACAAATGGTTTGGTCATTTAACCTCACAGAGGCTATTAATACAGACGATTCTTTTGTCAAAGTTCTTCCTGAGTAATTCCTTTTAATACTGTGTAATTTTTAAATTAAATGGCTAGGCATGTTTAGACAAAGAGTTCCTACCTGCATACTTTTTGGAGATACCTGGAGTTTAGAGCAAAACTCCTGCTATTTTCTTTGAACATCTCTGAAGCTCAGGCAACTGCAGTTGTAATTCTCTGCTCATATCCAGTGCTTTCTTATTAGATCAAAAGATTGTTGCTTCTAGTATTATGGAAGTACATTTGTGAGTCAGTACATCTGTAAGTCAGTTCCTAGTCGTATTACTATATTATTTTTATTTGTGTGTGATTTTTAAAAAATCCATTAGATATGTTTATCATTTTGTGTTTTATATAGTGTTATCTCTGTGTTTTCAAGAAAGATTTCTGCTTTGTGATGCTTCCAGGTTATTTTGCTTATTGGACATATCCTATTACCTCTGTGGCTGGTATTCTTTGTTTCTGCTCTGATCTGCTCTAAGTTAATTTTACATGAGGTTCACTGGTATTTTATAAAAGATAACTGCCCTGAATTATTCCTTGTTACACAAGATGTAGAAATATAATAAAATAATTCAATTTGCAACCATAATTCGAGATCAATTTGCAAACTGTAATGTGGACTAACTTTGCTGGTGAACATATAACACTGTAATGAATCTCTATAGCAGTGGTTCTCAACCTTTTTAATGCCGTGACCCCAACCGGTCGTAAGTCGAGGACTAAACCAGTCATAAGTCAAGGACTAAACCGGTCGTAAGTCGAGGACTACCCAACCGGTCGTAAGTCGAGGACTTTCCCTGCCCGGGAGCGCCGCGCATGCGTGGTTCTGCCCCCTGCACCGGCCGAGGCGTAGCTGGCAAGCGGCAGAGACGGAGCAGGCCGACCACCAGCTGGCCCAGCCCAAGGGAGGTAAGGCACCCGCCGGAAAAGGGGAAAAAAATGGCGGACAAAAAAAATGGTGGACAGCCTTGCTTGGCGACCCCCATGAAATGGTCGATCGACCCCAAATGGGGTCCCGACCCACAGGTTGAGAACCACTGCTCTATAGAGAGTCTCAGTCATCCAGGTCATGGTTGTCCCAAAGGTGCTTTTTCAAAAGGCAACTGGACGTTATTTTTCCTTGAAGATATTTCGCTTCTCATCCAAGAAGTTTCTCATCCAAGAAGCTTCAGTTCTTTAGTCAGAACTGAAGAAGCTTCTTGGATGAGAAGTGAAACATCTTCAAGGAAAAAAAACAACAAAGTCCAGTTGCTTTTTGAAAAAGTACCTTTTGGACTGTAATGAATCCAACCCTGTAATATTATGAATGCCAAAATTTTTAAAAAAAGAAGAAAAGTGGGAATGTTTGAATGAACAGGAATAATGGAAGAATACATGAGTCCATAGAAAATTGTTTAAAAATATCTGCTTGATTGTGTAGCATTTTGTACCATAGGATGTTATGTATAAAAATATGTAATGCCGTGTATTCTTCCAAAGTTGATTTTTCCAAAAGGCAACTGGACTTTCTTGGGGTTCTTTTTTCCTTTCTTTGAAAACATTTCACTTCTCCTCCAGGAAGTTTCTTCAGTTTTGTTGCCTTTTGGAAAAGCACCTTTGGGACAACCATGATCTGGATGATTGAGAATCTCCATAGACATCCATGTATTCTTGCCTACTGTCTGAAGTAAGGCAATTTTTTTTGTGTACTTTTAACTAGGTTTCCTATCTTTCAACTCAAGTATAGATAGTGTTTGCCAATTATATGATAGATGATAATTGGGTCATCCGAGGCCTATGTGTTACCTCACCTGTCAGGAGGGCATTCAGATTTAAGATCTCTCTACAACATTTACACCAAAGGAACGTTAAACAATGGCTGAAAATGAATTTTGGGGAATTAAATCCAAGTATCCTACGCTCTACAGTCTTTTCCAGGTAAACAAATTTTCATTGATACATGTAACACAAGCAAATCAAAGAATCAAAAAGTTTCCTTTAGAATTAGCAACAAATTAATAATTTATAACGACTCGAGCTGGAGCAAATTAATAATTAAGTACAAAATACAGCATGAAGAATAAAATGCAAATCAAATGAAATCCAAAATATAAATAAAAGAAAAATGCAGGTCAAATTGATGCAGAATAGAAACAGATAATGATATTTATGGCACAGACAGTAATCGTCTATAAAGAGGAGCCATCCTTCTAAGACTGTAAGCCATTTTGAGGCTGGATATGTTAAATCCATTCTGCAGCCCACATGAATGGCTGTGAGCATTGTTTACTGAGCTTTTGTATCATTTTGCCCAGTTGGTGTCTCCCCTACTCTGCACTAAAAGACTTGAAACTGTGAATTGATTTTAAGTTATATAAAGACATCTTGACTTGTAGAATGTACTGCAGCAGTCCCTTCTTAAGATGAATAGGGCATGAACAGTCAAATGGCCAGCTATTCCTGAAGGGGCACAGTTGACACACTAGACAGATCCATGCAAAGGCCGTCTTGATCATAGCTGCCATCTCTTCTTCCAGTAGGAACTGAGAGTCCAAGAGAACCTTTAAACTGCACATCGTTCTTAAATGAGGAAATTGAATAATCTGAGATAACTTCATCTTTGCATACCATTGAGTAGCATCTATACTGAGCTGATGTTAGCAACTTATGAACAAATGATATACTGAATTGACATAGATTAGCTGTGGATGGTTATAATGAAATATTGCTATCATTTTTTGAAGTGTGTGTGTGTGTGTATGTGTGTGCGAGAGAGAATGTATCTGTGCAAATATGTCCTATATGTTATTTCTTGTTTTAGTTGGTTTCTTTTTCTTTCTCGATAATTTGTACTGTATATTGCTTATCTTTGTTTGATTTTATATTGAATTAATAATGCAAAATAAACTGAAAAGGATAAATAGGATACAAATGAACGTACAAAGGAATTAATTTATAAAAATAATGAAATGGGGTTAGGAGAAATGTGGTCTTTATTCTGAACATGGCCATTTTTTTTCCTTTGACCATACACAAATGGAAAATGGCTATTATATAACTCTGAAAAGAAATTCAGAGCATTTTTTTTATATCAAATCAGATTTTGAAGCCCAGGTCAGGATTAAACAATCTTTTTGAGGGGTAACCTTCCATTGTCCTACCCATTCTTTGCTGATAATAAGATTGGTATAGGTTAAAACATGTTTTATGCTGAGTATTGAAAATATGTTTCTGCTGGGGGAGAGGGGGATGCAGTTTGTAGATTGTAGTGTGTCTAGAGAGGCATGAGCTGAATGTTTGCAGCCCCTTTGGGTTCTGAGATCAGTTTTAGTTGCAAAATAGCTGTTTAAAGCATCTTTAATGCTTAGCATACCTATTTTGCATCATTTTTTGGTTTGACCCATCCCAAATTGGTCATTTCCCACAATTCACGGATTGAAAAAATGATCGCGAGGGCTACAAGGACTAAAGAAAGTAAGCCATGTGTAAGCAGCTGAGTTTCTGACAAAAGCGATGTACTCAGAGTCAAACAGAAAGAAGAAAACAACACTTTAAATGTGAATTAATAAAAATAATTCTGCAGAATTTTAGCTTGCTTGATTACCTTGAGATCCATTTAACCAAAAACAGACTGCAGGGGGAAAATGGAGAGTGACATCACGGGGAATAATAATAGTGTTCATCTGAACATGAAGAGACAATAATGATTCTGAATGCAATTAGTTTTTCCATCTTGTATTATGCATTTACTGACAGGATAGAAACTGGCAGTCACTGGCCGATGCTGGAACTTTTTTTTTTTTTCTTCCAATAACGGCTTTTCATTGAATCAGCCAATGATTCGATGAAGGTATGTGAACAATCATGGTCCTATCTGTGAAACATCTACTGACTTTCATTCTCAGGGTATCCTAGTTGTTGCTAGAAGCTTTTTTTGTGCACTTCCTAGAATAAAAAAGAAGCTTCAAGCTGGGACATCTGAGTAATTGCCAAGGAAAAACAGGAGACATCAATAGTCAGGGATTCAGCATGGTTAGGTTCTTCCATAACAAGTTTCTAGGAGATAATAATAATAATAATAATAATAATAATAATAATAATAATAATAATAATAATAATAATAATAATAATAATAATAATAATAATAATAATAATAATAGTAAAGTTGGAAGGGACCTTGGAGGTCATCTAGTCCAACCCCCTGCTTAGGCAGGAAACCCTATACCATTTCAGACAAATGGCTGTCCAGTCTCTTCTTAAAAACTTCCAGTGTTGGAGCATTCACCGCTTCTGGAGGCAGATTGTTCCACTGGTTAATTGTTCTAACTGTCAGGAAGTTTCTCCTTAGTTCTAGGTTGCTTCTCTCCTTGATTAGTTTCCATTCGTTGCTTCTTGTCCTGCCTTCAGGCGCTTTGGAGAATAGCCTGACTCCTTCTTCTTTGTGGCAGCCCCTGAGATATTGGAACACTGCTATCATGTCCCCCCTCGTCCTTCTCTTCATTAAAGCAGCTGCAGAACATAACCTGTGAAATCCCCCTTTTTAAACTTAAAATTTCTATATCTAGAACAAAACTGCCTATTTTAAGTTCAGCCATATCGCTTTTATGGTTATGGGTAGAAAGTTGCATATATAGTGTGACTTTAATCACACTAAATAATATTGATCATTTTTCATCAAAAGACACTTCATAAGCAGAAACCAAACATATATGGTAATACCTTTTTAAAGTATATCCATATACTTTACCCATGTATTTACCCATTGCAGATACGTAGACCCTTGATTTTTTTAACCAAAATAATAGGAGAATGCATCACCTCTGGATAAGCAATTGTGAAAATTAAAACATGAAAATAAACTGCTATTTTTTAAGAGCCCTCTTTATGATATCCAAATGCATATCCAGTGAGGCATTAAACTAAGAAGCTGGCTCCCCAGAATAGAAGCCAAAATCTGGCAAGCAATATTAATGGTGTGGCTGAGGATCAACTTGGTGACCATGGGATTGCTTCCACTAATAGCAGTGGACAGTCATAGATCATTGAAGCCAATGTTTCTCAGCCTTGGCAACTTTAAGATACATGGACTTCAATTCTCAGTATTCCCCAGCCAGCCCCTGAGAACCAAATAAAAGTTTTTTTCCCTCTTTTGCTTTATGAATTGAGATTAATTCTTGTTCCCCCAGTGCAGGGGTAGGCAACCTTGGCTCCACGAGTCATAAAAGAGCCAAGGTTGCCTACCCCTGCCCCAGTGCAAGTTTCCTAATCTAGGTGGTCTCCCTCATGATATACAAGATATGAAATATGTGTATTTACATAATATCTTAACTTCTCCCTACAGGAGAAGTTTCAATTTGGTCTGTGACAACTGATGGCTTAAATCAAGAAAATTTTACAGCAAAAGAATTGTCTTCCTTTGATTGCTGAAGCTATCTCACATCCTCATGCATTTGAGTGTGTTTGTTTGTTTGTTTTAAAGAGAATCAGACTTCTCCAGCAGCAAACTGCAGTTTGGGTTATCTAACTGAAGTTTCACACAAATGCAAGGCATTTAACAGGTGCCTTCCTTTTATCTGGCATATTGCCTTCAAATCAATCCTTCTAATGGTCATTTGCTACTCAGTCCTACTGCCATTTCTTATTCATCTTTAATTTGCTGAGCAGCAAGCATTACAGTTTGTTCCAGGTTTGGAACTCAGATTAATTGCCTTTTCAGATTTCCAAAGGCATTGTGGGCAGCTGTCCAAACTTACAAGGCGGTGCAGAAGTGTGAAATAAACTATAAAACAACATCTACAGCTTCACAAGGAACAGCATGCTGATCCTCGGTTTTCTTTTAATCTTAAGGACTTTTTGTTCTCTTTTCTAGGGCCTCCTGAGCGCAGTACATTATGTTTTGTGAGTTTCACAGGTATAATATCAAGACCTTGCAGAGGCTGCAGATGGCAGGCAATTACCATTAGTGCTCCTTTTCGGGTAGATCAATTTTAAATTACGTTATATTTGAGATTTCTGAAAATAGAGCATCGAGCAGAGTAACATAACAAAAAAATTATAGACTGACCTCACTACGTACAAAAGGTTGCCCAATATGATATCTTTAATTCTGCCTCACAGAAATTGGGCTTTGCTAGAAGCTGATTGTAGATTCCCCATTTATTTTCAGAATAACTGTATGTCATTTAGACCAGGGCTTTTCAACCTTTTCACCCATTGTACCACTTTTAGGATAGGGCAATATCCGAGTACCACCAGTCGCCTAGCAAGGTGTCAAAAACTTGATGACCAAAAAAAAAAGGAAAAAACTGATAAAGTACAGGTAGTCCTCGACTTACAACAGTTCGCTTAGTGACTGTTCGAAGTTACAATGGCACTGAAAAAAGTGCCCCCCCAAGCCATAGCCAAGCAAGACACCTGCCTGCCCGCCCAGCGGCGCTCTTCCTCCTGTCTGAGGTTTCCACTGTTGTGAGCATTTCTGTTGAGGATTGGCAGCGGGGGTGGGGGTGGGGGGTGTTTGGTTTTCATCCCCCCCCCCCCGTCTGCTGGGTGGTTGCAGCAGGTTTTGGTCACTTCACATGACCCTGGGACACTGTGACCGTCATAAATATGAATCAGTTGCCAAGCATCTGAATGTAAATCACGAGACCCTGGAGATGCTGCAACATTCCAGCTGATCGGCGCTTCTTCTGGGCTCAGCAGAAGTACCAGGATCAGTGCCGAGCTCCAGCTGGAGCCTGGTGCTGATCCTGGCGCTTGCGCTGAGCCCTGACAGCCCTGCAGCTCCAGCCATCTCTCGCTCAGGCTTGTGCGGTGCTGCCACCGGTTCAGCTCATTCCCCTCCCCCGCTACCACTTTTCTAGGATGCTCGCGTACCACCCGCCAGGTGCCAATGTACCACAGGTGGTACCCGTACCACTGGTTGAAAAGCCCTGATTTAGACATCTGGATAGAGAGGATGAACTAGATGTATTTTGGTCCCTCCTTCCTCTTTGTAAGGACCCAAATCTACTTCAGCAATGTAGGAGAAAAACCATCTTCTTTTATCCTTTTCTTCACATCATGCCAATCCTTTACCTGTTTCATTTTACTCCTTCAGTAGGTCCACTGAGATTCAAAATTCACATTTCCAGGACACTTGGTGAGCTGAGGTGTTCAAACACATCATATGTACACAGCACAAAGCCCCAACAAAATATATTGCAACAGTTATCGGGAAACTGTACAGGCACTGCATAACAGACTATAGGTTTTGATGTGGCAATTTTTTTTCCAAGGAAAGGAAATGTGTCCCAGATTATGAGGAACAGAATGAAGAAATACCTTTTAAAACTTGAAATTAACAGAAGCATAGTTAAGGAATGTTTTGAATTATTTTTGAAACTCAATATCCAGATCAGTAGCATTCTAGGGTTTTGAAGGAACTGGCAATTGGTTTGGCTAAAACCTTATGTGTTAATTTTGAGAACCCCAGAAGAATGGATTAAATGCCAGATGTCTACAGAACAGCATATATCAGTGATGGCGAACCTTTTAAAGACCGAGTGCCCAAACTGCAACCCAAAACCCACTTATGCATCGTCGGGTGCCGGGTGGGTGTGGCCCATTGGCTGGGTGTGGCCAATTGGGTAGGTGTGGCCCATTGGGTGGGCACGCTGCGGTGGTAATGGCAGGCTGTGTGGGACTAAAAAGTTCAATCAATCAATTCCAACTTTGCAAGATCTTTTTTTTCCCAAGAGAAGTTGAAATTGACTGATTGATTGAATCTTTTTTTTTTTGCACACGGCGGCGGAAGCCTAAAGCGAAAAGGTTTTATAAAACCCAGCTGAAGGCCTAGGACTGAGGCGACGGTGCGAGTGCCCACAGAGAGGGCTCTGAGTGCCACCTCTGGCACCCGTGCCATAGGTTCGCCACCACTGGCATATATTAACCTTATTTTTAAAAAGTTGAAAAATTGAGGGAATTAGCAAACTGGTATGTCTGACATTAATATGCTGGGGAGCACTGTAGCGGGATTATAAATGGAGTGATTTGTAAACACTTTAAAAACTATTTGGTGATTACTAGAAATTTATATGAAATTGTCAAGAGAAAACTATCATTAGACTATAACTCAGTGTTTCTCAACCTTGACAATTTTAAGGCATGTGGACTTCAACTCCCAGAATTCCACAGCCAGCATTTGTAAGCATTGCTGGCTGTGGAATTCTGGGAGTTGAAGTCCACATGCCTTAAAATTGTCAAGGTTGAGAAACACTGCTATAACTGATATTTTTTATTATTATCTATTTACATAATAAATTATGGAATGCTTTAAAAGCAATATATCCTGATTTCAGGAAACAATTTGACAAGGTATGTCATAACATTCTGATTCAGTGTAGGTTGGACATGATAATTACATGGATAAATAGGTGCTCAAAATGCATGCTTAAAGAGTTTTTAGCAATATCTCCCTATCAGTTTGGACTGCAATAATGCATGGGATATGACAATGTTCATTTTTTATTTTTATTAATGGTTAGAATGAAGAAGAAGGTTAGAATGCTTATCAGTTTAATAGAGGGATGCTCAGTGAAGTGGGAGAAAGTACCCCCCCCCATTGCTCTACCCAATCCTCCTTCTATGGCTGTAAATTTCCTAACCTAGACTGGAACCTCTATTTAAAAATACAGCAGCTCAAGTGCCTAAGACCTATCAGCAGACAATGACAGCAGGTGCTATTCTTGCTATTGTGATTATTCATAGATGGATAGGTATATTCACAAGAAGGGGTGATATTCTGGTGATCATTTGGAAGATTCCTTCTCCAAATTGCACAATTTGGAGAATAACCGTTCTGAATGATCAGAAGAAAGATGTCCCCTTGCAGAAAGGCCTGAGGCAGCCTGGATAGGAAGGCCACACCTCGCAATAGGTTGGGTGCAGAAAAGTAGCTGCAGAAAAAAACACAAAGGTAAGTGTGGCAATTTGCTTGAGCTGATGGGCCCTATACAGGGCTGAAGCCTCCCAGGCTTGTCACATGAGGAGCAGCCAAGGCCTCCAAGGCTGTAGCAGGTTTCTGTGCACTGGGGGCCCTGTACCCTGCAACAGGCATTCCAGTGCCTCCCCCATCCCCATGAGCTACCCCCATGATCCTTATCACAGACTTTGTTTGCTTAATGATCCGCAAGATTGCCTAATGGTAGGAGTGCCAGGATTGCAGTCATTGAGCAAAGTGGTTACATGATGTCTTTGACTGCTTTGCTCAGTAACCAAGATTCCAGACCCAATTGTGGTCATAAACTGAGGCCTACCTATATTCTACCTATATATTATTATATGAGCAACAACTGGAGCGGTCACAAGTTTGTTTTGCTTTCTTTATGGAAATGTTTTATAATTGCTAAGAAACATATTTTTCAATGGAGATATGGTATCGTGTTTATGGGATTTCCTCACCAGAGTGGCTTACCCAGGTCCTAAGAGCATTATGATTTTAGTGTACAAATAATAATGTGAAGTGATGCTTGTTTTACTTGTAATCTGTTCTATTTTTATAAGCTTTCCTGGGATTAATAGAGCAAGACCACACCTGGAATACTGCAACCAAGATATTGTGACTTTGGAAAAAGTTCAGAGAAGAGCAATTAAAATGCTCAAAGGCCTGGAGACTAAAATGTATGAAGAACGGCTGCAGGACTTGGGTTTGGCTAGTCTAAAGAAAATAAGAAATGGGTGACATGATAGCAGAATTCCAGTATTTGAGGGGCTGCCACAAAAAAGAGAGGTCAAATTATTCTCCAAAGCACCAGAGGACAGGACAATGGTTGGAAACTGACCAAAGAGAGAAGCAACCTGAAATTAAGGAGAAACTTCCTAACAGTGAGGACAATTAACCAGTGGAACAGCTTGCCTTCAGAAATCATGGGTGCTCCATCACTGGAGGTTTTAAGAAGAGACTAGACAGTCACTTGTCTGAGATGGTATAGGTTCTCCTGCTTGAGCAGGGAGCTGGACAAGAAGACCTCTAAGGTCCCTTCCAGCTCTATTCTACTCTAACTAATTTTATTCTAAACCTTTTAATGTGGATGCTCAACAGAAATATCAGCTGGTAATGTTGATAAAATTCATCACTCAAATCAGTAGATAGGAAGGTGAACTAAAAGATATAATATTCTGAATGTACTGGCAGATGAACAGTTGTTCATATCTACATTATTGTCCTAATAAATCCATCAAACTAATCTTGTACTCATAAATTTAATTCCAATTAAGCATGTATTCAAGCACACTCACAAGAAGGATAACATTAGAAAGAGCAGGTGAGAGATGTCAAAACAGAAGGTGAATTATAAGAATTTTTTGTGGCTATGCATGCCATAGAAAAATCATTGTTATTACATTGTGATACTGCTGAGCCCATAAATATCAACATCTTCTGCCTGGTAGCTCTGTCTCTTACAATAGCCAAGCCTTTCTATACCTCTCTATCTTCTGATGCTCTGTCTTCAGAAGGCAATGCTCTCAAAAACTAGGTGAAAGAACATTTGATCTGCATCAAACGCTGCTGGTTTTTCAAGTGACACCACTGCTGAGGTTCAGGATTCTTGGAACACCTCCTCTTAATTATCTTCCTTGGCCAGTATACCAATGCCAATAAAATAAAATACCAATTACTATATTCCTTTATTGATTGTAGGCAGGTGTTCAAGGGAACTATCCTTTTTCTGGAGATGCCACAAAGAAAGATATTTGGGTGTCATCAGTATGTGAATCTTACTCAGCTTTGAATCCCCTGAGTATCTCCGTCAATGGTTTTATTAAAATATTATTTAAAATATTAAAAAGTATTAGAGACAAAATAGAGCCCAGAGGGATACCATATGAGCCATTTCAAGGGATAGATTTGCCTAAGAGATACATTTGAATACATAAGAGATAAAAACAAAATAATTACAAAGCCATTCCCAAATTGCTTAGGTGATCTAACTGATATCTTGCTCAATGGTTTCAAAAGTCATGAGAATCAAGAAAAAAACTACTCAGCCCCATGTATAGATCAATCAATCAGAACAGAGCTTGAAGGGACCTTGGTGATCTTCTAATCCAACCATCTGCTCAAGCAGGAGACCTGATACCATTTCAGACAAATGACTGTCCAGTCTCTTCTTAAAAACTTCCAGTGATGAAGCACACACGACATATAAAGGCAAGCTGTTCCACTGGTTAATTGTTCTCACTGTTAGGAAGTTTCTCCTTAATTTCAGGTTGCTAGATCAGCTATCAGATTTATCAAGGTTTTGTTCCCTGAAATCAGCTTGACATGGGTCAAAAAAATCTGTTTCTTCTAGCTTGCCTAAAGCTAAGAAGTTATTCACTCTCAATCACATTATCCAATTATTCAAGGTTATAGACTGACCTATTATTTTGTATCTCTGATGAATCCAGATTAGGCTTATTAAGAAGAGGTCTAAATATTAGCTTTTATGAGAGCTAAATAAGAACATAATTCTCTCATTACACTTGCTGTAGAATATTCATCAAATTAAATAAAGCAAAGATATTGGAAGCACAGTGAAGGACTAATAAAATTACTCGCATCTTAGCTCTAACAGCTGCAACAATCTAAGAACACTCAGGGTAATGTACATAATGAATCTAATTAAATAAATCCATATATTTTTATTTTTATTCTTGACCTGTGTAATACTGGGTAAAATGAAAACAAGGAAGAAGTTATTCAATTCTTATGAAACTCCTTAGCTGCAATCTTTTCTTGAACAAATTATAGATATTAAATCTACAAGAACAGAAAAACTCCTGCTTCAGATAGATATTCCACAGTAGCTATATATTGAATTCGTTGCCCCAGTGTTGTTAGAGATCAGTAATGATGCATTTTAAAATATTTTCTTGGTGCCAAGCTTAATGCAATTTTTTTTTCATTTATACTTTACAGTACAAAAAATTGGATGAGAATTTGCAGAGTCAGCAGGATATTTACTTCAAAATCACAGTTGCTGACTTTGCAAAGTATCACCCAATTTCCTTGTAAAATATTAATACAAAAATTTTGACAGCGAACCTCGCACAGAGATAACTGATAATATTACCCTGGTGGCACAGTGGTTAGAATGCAGTACTGAAAGCTACTTCTGCTGCCTGCCGCTGCCAGCAGTTCGATTCTCACCGGCACAAGGTTTGCTCAGTCTTCCATCCTTCTGAGGTCGGTAAAATGAGAACCCAGATTGTTGGGGGCCCTTTGCTGACTCTGTAAACTGCTTTGAGAGGGCTGTAAAGCACTGTGAAGCGGTGTATAAGTCTAAGTGAGATTGATATTACTCCATTATGCTTCCAGCACAGCTTTGGTACGTCACCAGAGAAATTGTCTAGAACAGTGGTTCTCAACCTTTTTAATGCCGCGACCCCCAACGTCGTAGGTCGAGGACTAAACCGGTCATAAGTCGAGGACTAAACCGGTCGTAAGTCGAGGACTACCCAACCGGTCATAAGTCGAGGACTTTCCCTGCCCGGGAGCGCCACACATGCGTGGTTCCTCCCCCTGCGCCGGCCAAGGCGTAGCTGGCAAGCGGCAGAGATGGAGCAGGCCGACCACCAGCTGGCCCAGCCCAAGGGAGGTAAGGCACCCGCCGGAAAAGGGAGAAAAAAATGGCGGACAGCCTTGCTTGGCGACCCCCGTGAAATGGTTGATCGACCCCAAATGGGGTCGCGACCCATAGGTTGAGAACTGCTGGTCTAGAATGTATAAGGCAGTGGTGGCAAACCTATGGCACTGGTGCCAGAGGCGGCACTTGGAGCCCTCTCTGTGGGCACACATGCCGTTGCCCCAGCCTTGCCTCCGCCCATGACCCCCTCCTCACCAGCAACCCCCTGGAAGAGAGTCGCCCCCGAGCGTGGCCCACGCAGAGCAGCGCAGCCAAGGACATGGCAACCAGGCAGCGTAGACAAGACTATGCTGGGGAAGAGATGGGGAACTTTTTTTCCTATTTAGTATTCTTCCATCAAGGACTATTCTACTAGTCTCAGGGAAGAAGTAAACATGCCCACATTCTTTACTTTCAAGCAATCTTCATGTAAAACTAAATTTAACTAAATAATCTTAAGCTACCTGTCAAGGTCAATAAACAACATAGCGTGTATTTGTGAATATATCGGAGTTCTTCTGTTCAAATAAGGGGGGGGGGGAATCCCTGAAAAAGTCACGTTGCTTCAGAACTGGTACTAGGTTCTCATTTGTCATGTTAGACATAAAACCAAAATGATTGAGTCATAGTTAGCAATTTAGCCAAAGAAAATGATTTTAGCTTCATGAGATTATTGTTGCTATGGTAACCGTAGAGTAGCCTGTGTTGTTTGCTCCCCTTTGAAGCTGTTGCTAATAGGCGAGTACCATAAACTTAATGGGCAGAGTGAGCTGGGGAGAAAATAATATATTGGCAGAGCTTTCTTTAATCATTCAGAAGATCTCTCCAGAGTTAAGCATTTTAAGGCTGCAGTTCTCTGCGCACTTATATGAGAATAAGTCGCTGAGCATAGGAAAGATTTAATTATGAATTAGCAAACATCTGCTTGTACTTCTTTTGTCTCCTGCTGAAATCTGTGAGGTTTAAATGAGGTTAGTTTCCTGAATCTTGTGACCAGCTTTTTAAAATAATGTGATCTTTGTAGGGAAGAGCCCAAATGAAAAGAGGGGAAAATACCTCTTAGTTTTGTAAAATATCTATGTGACAACTTGGGCACTTAAGAGAACTCATTGACTTAAGAGAAACTTCACTTCATATAAAGTAAACCTTTGCTAAAGCTTTTTTCACCATATCAGTCTCTTGTACTTCCCCCGAATTAGCGCTGTTGTATCAGGATTGTTTTCCTTACCTGTACTAACAATGCTTTGCCCTAATGCCAAGCAATTTCAAATATTTATACTTATCATGAAGAACAGTGCAAGGAGGCAAAAAAAACAACAACCACAAAACAACCCATAATATATTTCCACTGTGAATTTTTTAAAAAAAATCTCCACTAATATACAAGTATTTCAAAATTTATCAAATCATTTTGCATGCTTGTAACATTACATTTAGGGGGGAAAACATTTTGATTTCATATTCCTTTGGAACTATGTTTATTTGAGATAGTAGAGTTCTACTGAATTATCCAGAATCCTATTTTCACAAGGGGCCCATTTGTCTAAAAGAAAAAAAAAATTATAACTACCAATTATCGCCATCAAAGATGCTCCTCTAACATGATAATTTCCAAAGTTTTTTAGGCCAATAATCTCATATATAGTAGTTATTTTTATGAAAAAGGATAGGTAAAATGACTATTCAAGAATGTTTTCCCGTGTTATCTAAAGGTATGATTCAGCCTAAAATGAGCATATTATTGGATAGGATAAATCTAATAAGGTAGACCTTTACAGACAATTCAATCAGGAAGACCACAGCTGATGTAAGATAATGTAATACACAAATGATCCAGAGAAAATAACTGCTGCATCAGACACACACACACACACACACACACACACACACACACACACACACACACACAGACAGACAGACACACACACACAGAGAGAGAGAGAGAGAGAGAGAGAGAGAGAGAGAGAGAGAGCTGCCAATCTCACATATGGAGACTCTGGGTGACTTGCAGCATTAAAAATCTACAACATAAACTCCACTCCCCTCCATTTGAATAAATTGAATAAATTATAGCACGGATTGAAAAAAAAAACTCATGAATGATTTGACAACAAGATAATAAAATGCAAAGAAAAATAGATACATAATTTAACTGGCTCCTAATAAGCCATGATTTGAAATGTAGAGTGGCGATTTGTCTTCTTTTTTTTTTTTTGCCCGGGGCATGGCCAGATCACTGCATCAAAGTATTTTCTTCCTGTCAATGAGACAGCAGAAAAAACAGGCTAGCATAAACCAAACTGCCTTCTTGCTGGTCCTTACTCTGCCTCAGTATTCAGTATCAGTGGATATACTTTTATGGTTTTAATATGGAACAGCTAAAGGAAAGCAATCAGTGAATTCCTGTCTTCGTTCCTCTTCCAATCAAGTGTTGCCTGCCAGCAGGAAAAGCAGCCACAAATGGCTCTCCATAAAGTGTGGTAGGTTTGGGATGGGTGCATAAAACAACTGGTTTATCCACCTGAAAAAAATGTTTGATAAGCAGGTCCTGGGCACAGGGGTCCTAGAAGAAAGTGCCAATCTATGTCAAAAAAGAGCCTGGCTGTAGTGCAAAGGATGGGTGCAAAGTGAACTGGGAGGGAGCAAGGACTCACAAGGGAACTCCATTCTTATTGGGCAGATAATCTGATAGGGTTCCATCAGGGGTAGGCAACCTTGGCTCTTTTATGACTCGTGGACTTCAACTCCCAGAATTCCTGAGCCAGCTGTGCGATGCTGGCTCAGGAATTCTGGGAGTTGATGTCCACGAGTCATAAAAGAGCCAAGATTGCCTACCCCTGAGTTAAACCATGCCATCTTTCTGGGTCATGGAAATGCACCTTCTCTGGAATGAGGATCCTCCTGAAATTCAAACAGCCCCCAACCCTTCTGGTGTTTTGGAGGATTTAGGCCTGTAGTGAGCATAATTGAAGCCTCACTTTCCCCCCCTTTTTCTTTGTTTCTACCTGGGTCTGTTGTCTCTTTGTTCTTTTCTATTTTATGCTATTTCTTGTTTTCATTTTTTTTTTACAATTTGTAAGATGTTGAAAGATGCTGAGAGTCAGGTTGCATACACATTAATTAAATAGGAATGTATGGAATGAGATGCACCAAGTACAGTTAATATTAAACTGATCTATGTGTTATATTAACTGCTACTTTATCTAAAAATTAGGACATTTATGGAATATATTTTTTATTGAAATTATAACTCATGCTGCAATCCTATATTCCTACTAGGAAACATCATTACTCCTAGGGTGAGTAATGAGCAACACTTAATTCTGGGTAAATATCTACAGAATTAAACATGATCCTATTTTGAGAAAGATAGCAAGGTATATAATTATGTCTGAATTAAACTTTAGTGCTGTTTGCTGAATAAAATGAAAGAATTAACTGGATCATTACACATGCCCTTCTTAATTTTCATAGTTTGATTTTTGTTTCTGTTCATCCAGGAAACGTGGTGGTCTTGTGGTCGACGTGCAGGACATCAGTTTTTAAGTCAGTAACAAATCGATTTATTAAGAACCTGGCCTGTTCTGGGATCTGTGCCAGCCTTGTCTGTGTGCCTTTTGACATTGTTCTCAGTACCAGTCCACACTGCTGTGGATGGATCTACACCGTGATCTTCTGTAAAGTCATAAAATTCTTGCATAAGGTCTTCTGCTCAGTGACCATCCTGAGTTTTCCCGTCATTGCTCTGGATCGGTAAGATACTATGATTACTCACAGGTTATCTTTGAAGTATAACATGGACAAATCTGTTAATAACCTTTCCTCTGATGTATTTTTCTGTTTTTTGTTTGTCTTATTTCCCTGTCAACTTAATATTTTTTTTAAAAAAAAATAAAAAATAAAAAGATTGCATATACAATTTTTAAATCCTTGCTAATTTAACCTGACTGGCTCTTTTCTAATATTCCTGATCCACTAAAAAGTTAATTTTCTTTGTGTATCTATCACCCACAGAAGAAAGGAAGGTAATCACACTTTTTTAAAGTACTTACCAAAACATATTATGAATTCTAAGTCTCAATCTTACTGTCTTGGAATCTGTAATAATATTGAAGGACATGACAGAAGTTCTGTATTGATTTTTGACTAGCTAATTAATACTGGTGTTATCTATTCATTAGCTCCCATTACTAGCAAAGCTGATGCTGGATAGGTTGTCTTCTAATCATTTATTGAATAAGTCACAGCTAGCTAAGCTAAGGTTAAATCATACTCTATCGGTTATAAACCACAATGGTCTTATGCTAAGACCAAAGTAAGAAACTGTATTATGTCTTAATGTAACCTGTGAACTGAGCTATTGAGTACCATAGTGGAATTTTCATGTCACATGCTATGTTTAGGTATTTTAGCAAATCTACTCTTTTTGTAATGTGGCAATCTTTCACATGCATTAATGAATTATGCAGTTTGGCTGGAACTGCTACATGCTAAGAAACATGGTTAATTCAGTTCTATTCACAAACCAGTTTGGAGCAAAGAGATTATGAGATAATATAGAAAAATAGGAGTTTCAGGGTAAATTCTAATCCCATTTTTGATACAAATTAATTAATATAAGTTGCATTTGTCATTATTTTATATAGGGTTAAATTAGTGGCTAAAAAAGTGTATACAGGTACTCCTTGACTTACAACCTTTAATTTAGTGGCCACTCAAAGTTATAACAGCACTGAGAAAAATGACTGTTGCAGCATCCCCATGGTCACATGATCAAAATTTGGATGCTTAGCAATTGGTTTGTATTTATGACAGTTGTAGTGTTCTGAGGTCATGTGATCAACTTTTGCCAAGGGGGAAGTCAGATTCATTTAATAACTGTGTTACTAACTTAACAATTGCAATAATTGACTCAATAACTGTGACAAGAAAAGCTGTAAAATGGGGCAAAACTCACTTAACAAATGTCTCGCTTAGCAACATAAATTTTGGACTCAATTGTGATTGTAAGTCGAGGACTATCTATACTAGATCTAACATTGAAACATCTTAAATCCTAGCATCTCTTATAATAGTCCAAGTTTAATCTACATAATAGGATAAGGAATAGTATTCTGTATATTTAACTATTGGGAGATGGAGTCTAATTTGATAGAATAAGAAGGAATGGCATCTCTGTATCCCTTATAGATATTTCTGCTCTCTCCTCTGTTTTTTGGATAGGTACTATTCAGTCTTATACCCACTGCAAAGAAAGATATCGGATGCCAAATCACGAGATCTGGTGATCTATATTTGGGCTCATGCGGTGGTGGCCAGCATTCCAGTCTTTGCTGTGACCCATGTGTCAGACATATATGCTATATCTACTTGTACCGGGCCCTGGAGTTACTCTGTTGGCCATTTAGCATATGTTATCACTTACAACCTTACCACTGTGGTTTTACCAGTGACTGTGGTATTTCTCTTTATGATCCTCATCCGCAAGGCATTGAGCGCTAGCCAGAAGAAAAAAGTCATTATAGCTGCCTTAAGAACCCCTCAAAATACAATCTCTATTCCTTATGCCTCCCAGAGAGAATCTGAACTTCATGCCATGCTGCTCTCTATGGTTATGATTTTTATTTTCTGCAGTATTCCCTATATGACTATGGTGGTTTATCATGCTGTCCTGGATTCTTCTGATACCTCTGTATACTTGCTTCTTACTGCTATCTGGTTGCCTAAAATATCGCTGCTGGCCAACCCACTCCTCTTCCTGACCGTTAACAAATCTGTACGGAAATGTTTAATAGGGACGATACTGCAATTACACCGAAGGTATAGTCGGAGGAACATAGTCAGTTCCGGGGAGGCCAATCTGGAATCTCACGTTCGTTCTGGCAGCCAACTCCTAGAAATGTTTCACATTGGGCAGCAGCAAATTTTCAAGCCCACAGAGCATAAAAATGAAGCTCAATCTGTGGACCTCAATGATTACCAACAGGAGGAGATGCCCACAACCAGCTTAGATATAGGACAAGCCCAAATTCAGAGGTCTGTTTGTCCCGCAGTTGCAGAATCTGCTGCACAAATAGCACCAGCTTTCTCTACAGAAGCCGAATCGGCCAAAGAAAAGTATTCTACACAACTGGGCTTTGGACCTTTTGAGTTGCCACCACAGTGGCTACCTGAAAACCGGAATGGTAAGAAACGACTTCTGCCTCCTTTAGGAAATACACCAGAAGAGCTGATCCAGACAAAGCAACCCAAGGATAAATCAGAACGAAAAGTGAGCAGAAACAATAAAGTCAGCATCTTCCCCAAAACGGATTCCTAGTCAAAGGAGGAGTTCCATATGATGAGAGAAGACTGCCTTTTTGCATATATATGATCCTATGGATCTGTGCTAAATTGAAATTAAAGGCTTATTTTTGTGCCAGCTTATGTAAAAACTAAAACATAAAGTGTTCCTTATACACGGGTTTTGTTATGAACACGTATTTCCTTATTTCACAATACCCATTTCCCCCATTATATAAAGGACAAATGAACTATTTTCCAAAGAGGTATGTTTAGTTTATTCTTGCCCTACAGACTGCTCCCTCTACTGTGATCTATAACAGGGCTTTTCAACTGGTGGTACACATACCACCTGTGGTACATTAGCACATGGCAGGTAGTATGTGGCCCTGCCCAGCCAAGTGTAGTGGGGGAGGGAACGAGCCAGCGCAGGGCAGAACTTACTGTGAGAGAATCCTCCGGAGCTACAGAGTGGCTGGGGCGAGGCAAAGGCCCCAGGCTCACTTCTGGCTCACCCGGATGAGAAAGGAGGAGGAGGGGGCGGAGACAGGAGAGGCTATAAAAGGAGGCAGTTTGGGCAGGAGAGGAAGAGAGAGAAAAAGAGGTAGCCTTGGGAGGAGGCGGAGTCAGTTGTAGCTGCACCGAAGGGAAAGAAGGAGGAGGAGGGTGGTGAGAGGAGAGGAGATCAAGCAGGCTGGCCATTAGCCGATCTACAACTTCTGTGGCAGCCATCCATGCTGGCAGCAACAATCAGGCAAGAAATGCAATGGGGGAGGGGTCGCCCTCCATGACGAATGAAGAAAGGCAGCAATGAAGAAAGACAGCATCGGCTGGTGGTGAGGCACGGAGGGAGGGAGATGGAGAGTGGAAGGATTCTTATGTGCTTTTGTGACTTTAAGGTTCTGGGATTTGTGCAATGTGGGCTTTTTGTTCTTAAGGAGTGTTTGGCAATTTCTATTTGGTTGATGGCTGATGTCTTGTGTTAGCTTCTATTGCTCTGCTAGTGTTAGCTGTAAGTTTTGCTGCAAGGGATTTTGAAGTATTTTTTTCCTGAATGGATTTTGCCTGTAGCATTCCTTTACTTATGAATGGAGCCATTTGGGGAGGTTGCCTTAGCCGGCAGCCAGTACTTAACTACATTTTTTTTTCTTCCTTAAGTGCCGGCTGCCGGCTCCTTAACTTTCCTTTCTAGCCAGTAGCTAATTCTTAAAGAGAAATGCGCCTTTTTAAGCTAGTTCCCTCAGCGGCTTGTCTTTTCTGTCTCTGGAGGCTTTTCCTTGTTTGATGAATATATGGAAGAGGGAAAATATGGGGGGGGGGTCAAATTCTTCCTTCAGAAGGAGATGGGAATGAGAAAGAGGGAGGCAGGGAAGGAGGGAGGGAAGGAAGTCCCGCCTTAGCACTTGGCCACCAGCAGCCCTGCCATTGACTTTGCTTGTAAAAAGGTTGCAGAAGGAGATCACATGATCCTGGGACACTGTGACCATCATAAATATGAATCAGTTGCCAAGCATCCAAATATAAATCACATGACCCTGGGCATGCTGCAATGGTCATAAGTGTGAAAAATGGTCATAATTCATTTCAGTGCAATTGCAACTTTGAATAGTTTTTTTTTTGGTCATCAAGTTTTTGACACCTTCCTAGGTGGTACTCGAATATTGCCATATCCTAAAAGTGGTACAATCGGTGATAAGGTTGAAAAGCCCTGATCTGTAAGACTTAAACACAGCAAGTCTGTATAGTTAGGGTTAACAAATCTGGTCTGCAAAGATTAGGATGAACCCTAGAGGACAGCAAGGCAGCACAGAAAATCTAGAACCTTTGCTGACATTTAGTGGTGATTTGGAGTTTTGCTGTACTTCATGCATGTATGTGCACATGCATACGCAGAGATGTGGCATTTCAGATATAGAATTCCAGGGAAAGGAATTCAGTGAATATTTAGGAATGTCCATTCCTTGGGACTCCATGCTTTTATTCTCACATAAAAATCGACTAGAATCTTTTAGGAGCATTGTATGACTTGGCGATTTGAGATGTCTTTTAGCAATTAAAAAGACCTTGAACATTCCAATTATATTTTATAAACTACTAAGCATTTTGTCCATTTATGTATGGCAGATTCTTGCTGTTGCAGTAAGCATGTGCTAAATCCATGCCTATGGTTTTAGATTTCCTTTAAGGACTGGTTTTTAGTAGTCTGAGTCCTGCAAGCTTTTCATCAGTGAAGCTGCAAGAACCTGACTGAGGAGAACAAATACATTTGATGATGCCACTATCTAAAATGGACACAGCAAATGTTGAATACAGATAGTTCTTGAATTATGATCATTCACTTAGCAACCATTCAGAATTACAATGGTGCTGAAAAAGCGCCTTATGATTGGTCCTCACACTTATGATTCTTGCAGCATCCCTGTGGTCACCTGATTGCGATTTGAGTGCACTTGGTAACCAGCAGGTATTTATGATGGTGGCAGCATCCGAAGATCACATTATTGCCAGCTGGCTTCTAAGAAGCAAAGTCAATGGAGAAGCCGGCAAGAGGTTGAAAGTCACAGACATGTGATATGCTCCACTTAACAACAAATGTTCTGGTCCCAGTTGTGGTCCTAAATCAAGGACTATCTATATAGATACAAGATTATTACATTTAATAATTACCATTATGACATTTAATAATTACTCAAATCAATCTCTCTCTCCTTCACTCTCTCTCTTGTATTCAATCTTTTCTCAGATTCTCTTGATAACGTATTCACCTCTATGGTGAAAAGGCATCTTTTCAAGATGGTTGTTGCTGTTTTGTCTGATATGGAGACAAAAACTGAAGTAGGAGCCACTGTGTTACTGTTAGCCTTAATTCTGCACTCTACACACTTGCACATTCCAAGTGTATAATCTTATACACCACACCTCTTCAGTATGATACTAAAAATCTGATAACATACAGCCTTTTTTCTCATTCCTACCTTGTTTTTTAATTACATTTTAATTAAATAGTACTATCTAATCATTTTGCCTTTGATTCTTCATCCTTTTATTTGCTGAGGGTGACTTCAGAACAACAGAATAACAGAGTTGGAAGAAAGCTTGTAAGTCTTCTAGTCCAACCCCCTGCTCAGGCAGGAAACCCTATACCATTTCTGACAAATGGTTGTCCAATTTCTTCTTAAAAACTGCCAGTGTTGGAGCACCCACAATTTCTGAAGGCAAGTCGTTCCATGATTAATTGTTCTAACTGCCAGGAAATTTACTTCAGTTTATTTGGTTTGCTGCAAGAAAAGAAAGACTTTAGATTTGTTGATTGTTGTGCGATTCCAAGGGATATCTTAGTACTGATTTGTAATACAGTAACTGAAGAGATGCAAAATACATCTGACCTAGGTTCTTTTTAATCAAATTGACAAGCTGATTATGCAAACTGAATATGGAAATACAGATGAAAATATTAATAAAATAATAACAGTTTTATAATATTTAAGACAATATCAATCATTAAAAAAGCTTGGAAGAGGTATGCATTAATCTAAACAGAACCTATAATTGAAAAAAATCTCTTCAAGAACTGATCACAGCTAATTCATTGTGATACTGTTTGGAACCAAGTTGCGTAAATTCCATGATAAAGACAGAACATTACAGGAGGGTTAGGAGAACTGAACCTGAGATACTGGAACTTCAATTCCTATACACTAAAACCAATTACTAGGAATTTTGTGAGTTATTTCAACAATTAAAGAAGGACTATTTTCTCCCCTTTTGGTATATGCATATAAAAGTGTAGCATGTTGTGAATAATTCCCATCTTGGTAATCTCTGAGGAAGACGGGAGGGGGGGCTAGAAATAGGAAATATAAACAAACGAGCAATTAAATATTTGAAAATCCTTCCTGACTATCTAATGCAGTGGGCAACTCTTCAGTATTACACACTGTAGAAGTCAAAAGTCTATTGCAATAACAATCATCTTAAGTGTATTCAGATACTTCACTCTCATCTGTTTCTCCCTCTTCTTTATCTTGACTGTGGCTTATTATTTATTCCATTGTAAACCAATCTGGAAGATCCTTTGTCTTCTCCATTTATTAGTTTGCAAGCAATCTCCTTCCTCGTCTCCATCCCTCTGTTGAAAAAATGATTACTGCAATTTGTTCCCAAAGTCCTAAACTGATTTTATAAACTTACACACTCCTGCTTTCAAATACTATAGATAGCGTGTGCTTCTGAACCACTGAATATCATAGGATTCTGGATTTTAACTATTAGTAAAATATTTTTACGTTTAACGTATCATTTCCTGAAATAACTGCTATGTTTGTAACAAGCATATTTAAATAGCACCATATTTAATATTAGGGGGGAAAACAGCGTTAAGTAGAGCTTATAAGACAAAGGTGTACTTCCTTAATTATTTCTGAAATATGAAAGGGGTCTACAGTTTCTAAGAAATCTAAGAATTATTTCTATATGTTACCAACAGTAAACTTTGCAATAAATTTTATAAATAATAAAGTAAATAAATAATTTACTACCACTGGACCAAGTTTTTCTGTGTCTTTGTGTCGCAACGTTTCATGATAAAAATGGTTTTTTGTTGATTTTGCTTTTAATTAAATCCTTAGTTCCTGAAAACATTTAGTTGTTGCTAAATGGCATGACAACTATCTGGATACATAGCTAGTTCAAAAACTACTCTGCTCATCTGTGGTTCCTCAGCAAATTGGAGAATGGTATCAAGTGTGATGCTGCAGAGTTTGATCCTGAGTACTATTCAAGATTTGTATGAGTGACACTCGTGACCAGGTAAAAGATTGCTTGCCAAATTTGTATATGTAACAAAGATGCTTTGGATGGGACACATAGTAGTATAGAACTTGGGTGGGCATCTTAGAATACCAGGACTGCATCAGGTTCCCTATTGTGTGGTTTCCTGCCATTGGAAAACATATTAGCAATATTGGGGAGGGGGGTTGTGCTTTCAAAAAGTGTTGATTTCTGTCAATTATCTGGACTAGTCCTTAAAGTTTTCTTGGAAAGTTTTCAGAAATGGTTTGCCATTGCTTCATACTTCCTAGGGCTGAAACAGAGTGACTTGCCCAGGTCCAACCAGCTGGCTTCATGTCTAAAGTGGAACTAGAACTCACAGTATCCCGGTTTCTAGCCTGGTGCTTTAGCCACTAGACCAAATTGCCTTTCTAAGCAATACAATATGATGATCCCTTAAATAGGCTTATGTAAAAGGACTCATGTACAAAATCATGCATCTTGGATTTGGTAGGTTTGCCCCTATGGCTCCTTTGAGTAGGGGTCCCTGAGGGTATCTTCCAGAATTAGTACTGCACTCACACACAGGGAAAGTATATCTTTTCAGTAATGTCTGACACCAGAGGATATTCCATAGAGAATATCCTCTCTTGTGTTAAATTATACATAATACATGAAGTGTGACTCTTCTCAGATTTGTACAATATCCTTGTCTTTTCTAAACAAATGCTTGTGATTTAATAAGAATACAAGTCTTTTTTTGGGTATATTAAAGTTAAACAACTAAGGAAAAAAGCAAAAGAAAATAACAATGACTTCTAAGGGAATTATCCCAGCTGTTGCTCCTTCAATCAGCTCCTCGCTATACACCCTCAGAACCAAAATAAAACAAGTAATAAAATATAATAAAGAAGCAATAGCTCAAAACATTTTCCTTAAAAAAATACCCCATATTATAATCTGAATTTAGTTCTTGACATTTCAGAGAGACTCTTGTGACAGGAAGGCCCTTGACCCATCCATTGCTTAACTGACAAGATATTAAGACTCAAACTCTGAAACTTTAGCCATTCATCATGGCAAAGAAAACATTTTAACAATGCAGATTAAAGTTGAATGTGGCAGATAAGGACAATTACAAAAAATTCAACTAAAGTCAAGTGTGGCAGTGAAAGAGTGAAGGGCATGACAGTTAAAGAAAAAAAACAAACCCCTGTATGATGCCATCTGCTTCTTGTGCTAAATGGCTAATTCAGGGCACTTTTTCAAAGCCCATTAAAAGAGAATTTCCTGTTTCTAATTGACTTTTCAGTATTAATTTTTCATGGGCTTCCAATGTTTCTGCCTTTTTACATAGACTAGAAAATCAGGTTGCCAGTGTCTAAACTTCTTGGAATACAATTTCTCCCCATTTGCAGTAACTTAAAATAATTCATAAGGATCAATTTCACCACAAAAATATTTGGATCCCCCCCCCAAAAAACCTAGTTTGTTTCATTATACAGTATCGTCTACTGCAGCCCATGGGTCACTAAAAATGCCAAGTCAAGCCCCAGAAATCAGCAATTGTTCTCCATGGTCAAGAAGATAATATATAAAAATCATTTTGAATTTTATTTCTAAATTTCATTCTCAATAGAATGAAATTTAAAAGTGATAAAGGCAAAATTATTCACACTGGAAACAAAAGCTACATAAATGGGACAAGGGATACTCAACTTGGAAAGTATTTTGGATGTATAGACTTCACTACACTAGACTTCAGTGTAACTTATTTGCATACGGTGAACCAGTTTTCTATGACCATTTATCTTATTTGCACAATGACACCATTATAGAAATACTGCAATTTGCATAATTTGAATTAATCCCCACAATGTCCAATTCTCCAATTCAGTGGGCTTTCCTCAACAACAGAAACACCTCCTCCCTATTAGATTGTGAATACAATTTTTTGTTTGTTTGTTGTGCAGGGGGGTTATTTGTTTATAAACATGACTCAGCATATACATGGCAGTAAACAGGTAAGTGCAATTCTAGGCTGCATTAGGACTCTAGGCTGCATTAGGCTTTTTTTCTTGGCTGGAAAAAGACAAAACCATTGGCTGAAGGAAGATAGCAGAAAGATGGGAGAGGGACAGGCAAGTACTGGTAGGCTGAAGGTGAATGGTACACTTGAATTCAAATATGGTTAAGGGCAAGTAAGGTAATAGAAAAATTGATGGGCAGGACTGGAGAGAGGGGATGAAATTCTGAGCCACAATGTGTTTATTTTGTCAATGTACAAAATACATTTTCTGTTTTGTGCATACCCTTACCAGTGAGAAACCTAAAAGGACTGGCATTTATAATTTGCCTAATGAAACATGTGCTAAATATCCTTGCAAAATAAATTCAATGTTTTGTACATTTGTTTAAAATAATGACATGAAATAAGCATAAAAAAGTCTCCCAAAATGTAAATCAGGTTTGGAGTTAAATTTTAATATATCCCAATACTCCAAACAATTCTACACCTTTGATCTCGATCATCTTATATGTCAATGGTAGAGCTGAAAGCTCCTGGATCCAACTCTTTGCTCAGTCCAGAAATCCAAATTAAAGCCTATCAGATAGATGGCTCTCTAAGTTCTGATTGAGAACATCCTATGAAGTGGGACCAATCACTTGCTGTGTAATTAGTTTTACTGTCATACATGAGGAAATGCTTTTTCGCACCAAATTAGAAAATAAATTTAAATTTACTGAGAAAACTGTGTGGTAATACTTATACTAAGCTAAATACAAGAGTTAGAATATAGCCTCATATCCCAGTCCTTAAACATTTTTAAATTATTACTATGAACCAATGGTATCAGGTCTCTTTTACAAGGTAAACAGACAGGTTTCCAAACACATATTCCACATTAATTGATATTAGTATTAAGATTTCTGGTTTATCCATAAACATAGGATAATGTCAGCATATAAGTAACATCTCACAGTCCGAAGATTCTGTACTTTATCCCTAAAAGTCCTTTTTGAAATCGATGTGTTTCTTGCTTCCACAGCTGAACACTGGGGCCTGAAGCTTTATGGCTATCATGCAATACTGTCTGGGCTTGTTAAACTATCATTTATCCTTTTAATAATTGTGTTACAATGTTACAGTTTTGTACTTCTTTTATATATGCAAGCCAGCCAGTCTTATAAAATAGCATACACATTTGTAAAATAAATAAATGCAACTTAACACTAATATTAATCACTATGATTGAATACATGACATCACTAAAATATGTAAAATTTTCAAGAAACCCAAAATAAGTAAAAGCATTCTCATATTTTTAATATACATATATGTATATTTGGAGGCACTCCAAAACCAAAGTATGTACATATTTCTGAAGTGATACACTATATTTGTACCAATCAGTTTTTGCTGGCCGTGGATAACAACATGCTTATTTTAAAAGTAAACCCTGTTATGTTGTCTGGTGTTTTAACAATCAGCAGTTGATCACTTTGGTTTTATATAACCAAAATAGTTCTGCATTTATCAGTAATCCTGGAATCAGGAAGAGGCAATACCAATGTATTAGCAAGAGAAATCCTTACTATTAATAACTGTTGAATAATACATAGAACAAGAATACTTCAAGAGTATATAAAAAGACTTTTGAAAAACAAATTAAAATTTCATAGGAGACAACACAGATGATAAACTTAATTTTTTGGGGGATAGTATTAGAGGACAGCTCTACCACATGAGATAAAATTTATTTCAATATAATGGAATATGCAGTGCTTTTTTTCTTTAAAAAAAAAAAGGTGCCGGAACTCACACACTCATACAACCTGCCTTGCCTACCCTACAAGGTTCCATCCAAAAAAGGTGCCGGAACTCTGTTCTGGGCATTCTATGAGAAAAAAAGCCCTAAGAATATGTGATTAGTGTACTGAGTAGCATATGTGCCCTAAATCAACAACTACATAAATTTAACTGATTTGTCCTGCTTGCTGTATGAATAAACAAACTAATTAATCATGATTTGCATAATTCAATTAAGCTGGAGCTAAATAAAGAAGAGTTTTTGGAACACTTGGTCCCAGTAATAGCAATGTGATGCTTCTGCTGATTCAAGAACACATTAATAAGGACACTTATTAAAATAAGTTTAAAGTTATTAAATAAAGTTAAAATAATCTGCTTTACAGCAGATATTGTAGCAAAAGATCAAGTATGTTATTCCTTTTCACTTCATATTCATCTGTATATTAATCACCTTATCTAATTCTAACTCTGAAACCATTTTCCACATCTACCTTTATGAAGCAAATGTCTTCCTTGTACAGAACAAGCTGATAACCTCTTTGCAATTTCTTTTTTATACTGTCACGACTGGCTGCCAGCGAACAAGATAGCAAGCTGGATGCCTGCCATAGCCCAATGATGTATAAACTCAGGCAAAACAGTTTTTGGAAGAAAAAACTCTCTTTTTTGTACCAGCATCTTAAGACAGCCATGGTACACACAGTTAAAAGACTTGACATCCAGTAAACAATGAACAAATCTGATCAAAGGACAGGGGAAATGGTGGAATGGAATCCAGAGTTCTAAGTATGGTGTAGCGAGGTACACAAACAGAAGTTTGAATAGTTGTTCTCAACATTTTCTTTCTAGCACTGAGGCCATAAATCCACCACACTGAGCCTCCAATCAATGTATAGTTGAGGATGTTAGACAGCAGACTCTGCTCTTTCATGGTTCTGCTTGTTGGCAAGCCTCTCAAAGCTGTAAAGTTCACTTCTCTGTTGTACCTTTATTATACACGTCTGTTTAGGACAGAATGGCTAAACTTCAGGATCATAGAGTGGGTGCAGGCAGGGAGTCCTGGTCTTCAGCCAAAATGGAATCCTTGGCTGTAATACTGCTGGAATCATCCCTGCCAAGACTGTTGCCACTATCTGTTCCTTGGTCCATTTCCTCCATCTCCTCATCTGATGACATGTCTAATAACTTAATAAAAGTTAGACTTCTAAATATAATATAGTGTTTGTGTGCATGTGTTTATTTGTATCCATAAAAAATTCTTAAGAGCCAAACTATATCACAGCAATAATAAACTAGGTTTAACACATCCCTGTAGAGAGGTAATAAACTATGAACAATTACTCAAGTCACTGTTGACTTTTAGTGATCTGTTATGGATAGGTTCGCTTCATGAATGAATGAACTAATGAGTTTATAACTTCAGCAACATGGCTGAGTTTATAGGGTAAAGACTGTACGTGTCATACCAACTTTCCTAAAAGTCCTCTGAGTAGACCTATTGTACCTTAACTCTGCCTCCTACCCTGGTGTACTGGCTGGATAGTGCCTGTGCTGCTTTTCTGACAAATTAAAAGAGAAAATGGGAAAACTGAAATTAATTCTACAATGCCATCTCCTAGCCATGTAGTGTGGAGATACGTAGCTACAGAAATCATCTTTTCACCATCTTTTTTGGGGGATGGGGGGTGGGGGGAGACAGACCACTCTCAGAGAAGATAAACTTAATCAACCTTTTTTAAATAAAAAAAATAAAAGTGCAAAACTCTTTTTTAGCATTAAATATTATCCTGAAAGAATATTTAGTGGTAGAGAAAATAAAAATATAGAACTGTTCAAAATACAGACAGCAATTTAAAAGTGATCTCCAGAAGAAAAATATAAAGAAAAATATACAAATATGGATAAACCATAATATGACAATGGTTTGATTCTTAGAGGAATTTGTGTTGCAAAGAAAATCCAACTGACATAAAAACAATTACTGAACTAGTACAGAGAAAATGCATGTCCCTTCAGACACAGAGAAAAAAATGAAATCTAATGCAATTTTCTGCCTAGACATGTTCCTAGATTCTTCTGGGAATCCTGAAACTTTTTGTTTGCTTTCCTGGATTTTTGCTTATATTTTTCCCCTTTTTATCAGAAGGGTAAACCTTTTGCCAACTTCATTGTGTAACTTTTTGCCAAAATTTTAAATTCACAAAAGTGTTTCTTCTCCTAGTGGGGAAAGATTGGGGTGATCTGCATGCATGTCACTCATATCATGTCTGAGACAAGGTGAATTGAAACGCCCAGGGCTGGCTGTCAGTGAATGGGACCTGAGGGCTTGTCTGTCCATTCATTAAAATAACAACAACAACAACAACAACAACAACCACAGCAGCAGCAGCAATAATAATAATAATAATAATAATAATAATAATAATAATAATAATAATAATAATAATAATAATAATAATAATAATAATAATAATGTTGAAAGGGACCTTGGAGGTCATCAATCCAACCCCCTGCTCAGGCAGGAAACCCTATACCATTTCAGACAAATAACTGTCCAGTCTCTTTGGAAAAGCAAATGGTTTTCTTTACTTTGGGTTGAATCCAAAGGAAATTCCTGCCATTTTAGTTCCATTGAAATCAATGTAACTAAATGTAAGGTATGGTAACTGATAAATATAGCTCTGAATTTAAATATGGCTATGTTTGATGGTAACACTGTTAGTAATACCACCAATATCAATACTAGCATGGAGCTGGTAGCAGAGATGTTCATATGACAAATGAGGATTTGTATTCTAATTTGTCCCTAATGGTATTTACATAGCAATGTTTTTAAGTCTTGATATCCTTCCTGTCTATATGAATATAGCACTGAATAAAGAACACTGAATTCCACTTATACTGTTTGCTGACAGAAATTAGTACTAGTAGAACAAGAAATGCTAAAAGCCTTGAGTACACTTTGATATATTTTCAAAGCAGAATCTATTTTTAGAAGAGAATTCTACTCTGAAAGCAGAAACAGCTAGCTATGATAAAACAGTATTGAGTGGGAGTAAAAAAGAGTTAATACTCAATGAGTGTAAGCTATGATGCAAGGAAGGGTCCATAAACTGTATGCTCGTGGTTTTAAATAGCTAAGAAAACTTACACTTGATTAGTATATGGAATGAAAAACTAAGGAAGTACTGGGCAAACTCACTGTATGCAGCTACTTTATATTTCAATGTATTATGCAAACTAATAAGCAAATCATGGTTAGATTACCGTAAGTAAATAGTTCATGCAAATGCAGTCTTTGTGTGGGTCAGTCATATAGTCAGCTTTCACTTGTACTTGCTATCCTGAAGAAAATCAAGAAAGAACTCTGAAAAGTCAATTATAATATCAATGTATGTTTGCACGTATCAAAAAAGTGAAGTAGAAGCAACATCATGATGCATGCCCTGTTCCTTTTGTACACGCAAAAGGTGTAGGGCTTGCATTGTGACACTACTTTCACTACCTTGTCCCTTTTGAAACAACTCCACAGGTGTTAACTCCAAGTCAAACTCAATTCCTAATGATATATGCACATGTTTAAGTTGTTTTCTTGACAACACAGTAGAAGTGATTTGCCATTTACCTTTGTGCTGGATTTTTTTCAATTTTTCAGTCTAGTCTGGACCCCTCTATTGCCTAGCTTCCCATGTAAAGGTTTAGTGGGAAGGAAGTGGAATGAATGTTGACATAGCAAATCTGTTTCACTGAATGTAAAGGAAATCAAAGTTTGCATACCCTTTTTTAGTTAAACAATATTGATTGTGCTGATATTATAAGCCAATTATCATATGTTTCAGGAAAAATGGAGTAATAAAATGCAAGTTGGAGGACTCTACCTGGTGGATGAAGAAGAATCCTATCATCAAATAATTTCTGGCTCTGTCTACACATAAAGCTAAACCATTCATTCATTGCTGTTCATGTCCTTTAGGTTTCTTATTCACATATAAAGGACCAATAGACATGCCTCTACTTTTATTCTCAAGCAAAGCAATTTCTTTTCAAAATTCTAAATCCAGAGGAATAGATATATTAGAAAGACCTATAGTTATCATGAGCGTATATCACACTATCATGCATTCAGGGGATGACTCCTGATAGATTAGACTACATTAAAGCAATATAAAATAAAACTCCTGCAACCATCAAAAATAATGAACCCATTTAAAAATTATGTATTTGGTCATACCGAGTGAAAGTGCTTAGAATCTTTTATTATCTTCATTATTCATCCACCCTCAAAAAATGCTGTTTTTAAAAAGTCCACTTAACACCCAAATCCCACTTCCCTAAACTGCAAGCACGCTGGCTGGGGAATTCTGGAAATTAAAGTCCACGAAGTTGCTGAGGTTGAAAGAAAAAAAATCCCTTAAAGAATAACACTGGACAATGGAAAACCAATAGAAGGCAAATATATTGATGCAAAGAAAATTACGTGAATGTTTCTATAAACTGGCCAGGGGCTCTGTAAAAGAGACCTATGTAAATAAAACCACGAGATTCGGAGTGCAAAAATCCGGAAACACCTCCCCCCCCCGAACTCATTTTGCTCTCTAGTGTCTGTCCAGAGTTTTGCAGTCCCATCGGAAGATACGAGAGCTCTTTAGAATATATATATACAGACGCTTGGGGACTTATATAGCCTTCCTCCTCCCCCCCGACCTATATATATAGGGTCGGGGGGGAGGAGGAAGGCTATATAAGTCCCCAAGCGTCTGTATCAATGCTCCAGCTCATTTTTGATAAAGAGCTCGTGCCTTTTTTCCGTGTAGCGACGACGCCAACTAAACTGTTGAGCGTGGCCGGCAAAGCGTCAAAAAGCCAGCGTTTCAACTTCCGCCCTTAGTGGCTGCCCTACTTCCGGTTTCCGCTCGCTCCCGTGGGTTGCCATAGCAACACAGAAGCTGGGCCGCTAGTTGCTGTTTCTTTATGGAGATTGTTGCTAGTTTTGTCTGCCTCTGGAGGTGCATTTCTAATGTTCTTTCGGGGTATAGCTAGACAGAGTGTCGAATGTAGCCGATCTTTCCCCCCTTTTTTTGGTCTGGTGGGGGGGAAATTATCTTTTTCAGTGATCGTTATGATGAACCTTTTGCGTTCATGATCGCGTTGGATAGCAGTACCGTAGCAGGAAGCCCAATATCAGCCTTGTGTGTTTTGTTTTGTATTTGTCTGTATTTACAGACGGTACCAGAATTAATTCCTTTTCATCCAATGGGGCTTACTCCCAAAGGAATAAACACGGGCTTCAAAAGATTTCTCTCCCCCCCCCCCCCGCATCCATTTTGAGACATATTATTTATAGTTACTTTGGGCTCTTGCTCAACTTTTATTGATCTGGATCTTTTCTTATAGCTTATTTGTGCAGACAACAGATGCAATAATACACTGGCATTGAAAGTCAAAGATGGAAGAAAAAAACCTCTGATAATTTACCACTTTTCTATATAGTCTAAACATTGGGACAAAACGTACAGTCAATAGCAGGTTAACATGTAATGAAATTATGTAAAAATAGATAATGTAAATAAAATACATCTACACTGTGTAAAATATCAATACAAACCAGATCTATTAGTTCTTGACTGCAATGATTTTAAGCAGCTTATTTATTTATTAGATTTTTATCCTTCCTCCATTACCTTATAAATAGCTCAAGGCGGTAAATATACCTAATACTCCTTGCTCCTTTCTATTTTCCCCATAACAACAATGCTTCATGGCTGGACTGTTGTAGCAATTTATTGGCTGAACTTCCTGCTTCCACTCATGCCCAAATACAAAACAATGCTATGATGGTTGTTTTGGACCAAATAATCACAGAAATAATAATTTCTAAATATTAGTTCATTATCCTATGACTGTCCCAATTAACCACACAATGATAGTAAAGCAATCAGTATTTTATTTTGCAATGGCAAATATGGTGCCTGACATCAGATAGTGAAGTACCCCTAACATAAAGTAACCTAAACACATATGCTAAAGAACCTGCAAATATAATTGTGTCATGGTTTCTATGATGAAATCAGGCTATCTCCAAAAATAATTTTTTTTACTATTGATGTTTGGCTTTCAAGACTCCCCCTAACTGTCATGAACCTACTTAATATATTTTTTTAAAATCTAGAGATAGTCTAACTGATATTGTCTCTGTATTCTCTAACAAGGGCTTTTGTTGGATCTGTTTGTAGTGGCAATGTGGGAAAGCCACTGTTGTACAAGGAGTTAGTGACAGATTTTGATTTCTCCTTCATATCAAGAAAAGTGTAGAACAGGGGTCCCCAACCTCTGGTCCATGGACCGGCATCGGGCCGCGGCATGCCAGAAACTGGGTCGCATAAGCAATCAAAGCCCCATCAATGGGATGCAGGCAGAAAACAAAACCACGCCCCCTCCGGTCCGTGGAAAAATTTCCACAGAACCGATCCCTGGTGCCCAAAAGATTGGGGGCCTCTGGTGTAGAAGTTTAGAACTCATTCTGAGCTAGCCTACTGGATTTTTTTTTCTTGCTTGCTGAACAAAGGAGAAGGGGAAAAATCTTCAAGTAGCTTCAAAACTGTGAAAATCTCAGACTTTTGATTCCCGTCCCGAAGTTATGTGCCAGCCAGTCAAGGTCAAGTCTTGCAGTCTCCTGACCATAGCAGGGCCATTGGTTTTGTTAACAGAGTACAAAATAATATCCATTCATTTCTTTTGTCTATGAAACTAAATCACTGATATAAACTGCAAAATTAAGAAGATAATTGAAATTCATCACTGAAAATGAAGCCTGCAGAATTTTAAAAATAGATTCCATATAATTAAGTTCTCCTTTTCTAATCATTTAAGGCTACAATGGATATTACAAGAGGAAGTCTGGATGGCATTTCAAGACCAGCCTCTAACTCAAGAAATAATCATGGAAGCAAAATTTTAAGTTCATCTCTGGAGATTTTAACACCAGAACCCGACCAGCCTAAGGTAGTTACATTTTCTGCTCTGTTACTTGTTCTGCTCTCTACAGACTGCAAAGTTTTGCATAGAATTTCAGATGTTTACCAAAAGCCAGTAGGTAAGTGAATAATTACATGCTCTATTTATTTTTTTTGTAAAAAGAATGTATAAAGTCAAATTTGAGGATTTTAGGTTATGATAATAAATTAGGATCTTTGGATAAAAAGTTTGATATGGTTGTTAAAAGTTTCCATTTTGCGCTATCATTTCTAGGTTGATTTTTGCAATAATCACATAGGGGAGAACTCAAAAGAAAATTATGGTAAAAATGGACACGAATATGAAACTCAACAAATGAGTTTCTCAGAACAAATATCTGAAGAAAAAACTGGTGATTTTCAACTGATGGTACAGCATACAAATCAGGCGACAGGTATGGCAAGCAGTATATGATCAATGTAACCTTAATCATATTTATGTAGAGTAATTGTATAATAAAACCTATTCTATGAGAAATATATTTAAGGTCATAATATAATGATATGAGTACATAAATATCTTGTTTATTGCGGTTCAAAAGTGACTTCCAGGAAAGAATGCAAACTAAATATATCTCCAACAAAGATGAGCTGAGCTGAGAGATGTAAGAATCAGCCATCATGCTCACATCTGTAGTAAAGCCTTTCAAAGGACACTGAGTTTGCAATCTTCACTTTTTAATTATTTTTTGAAATTGCTTACTTATTATTATAAGACTGTTAGAGATCTTCGAATGACAAGTTGAAAAGCCACCTAGTGAGTTTATTTCTCTTCTTCAACAAAAGAAAAATTAACTATAAGTGTAGGAATTTAAAGAATTGGAAATAAATGGCAAAAAGCTAAATAAGATTTTGATCTAAGAAAGTTATAAATGAATTAAGGGTCCAGACAGCTTTAGAACATTGAGACATTTACTATAAAATTTTGGAAATACAGTAATTAAATAAAATAAACAGCATTTTCACATTTAGACAGAATGTTTTGTCTACCTTAAATCAAAAGAGAAATTGAAAACATTATGATTTCTGAAATTGGACATGAGAAGGGATTAAAAATTCCAGGCAGCAAAGGAAAAGAGGGGGAAAACACCTGGATCAAAATCAGAACATTTTGTGGGATTTACAAAATGGTACAAAATGCTACCAAAAATGGTTCAGGGGATTTTCAAAGAATGGGACCACACATCAATAGCTACAATATCAGAAATGAAGTCTGCATCTATGGATAGGCTATGTCCAAAAGATATTAAACCTCATGCAAACATTCTATAACCAGAAATAATGGATAATAAAAAGTGTGGATTATATTACAGAGAAGGGAGTTACAAATGACAAGACAAGAGAATAATCCTAATAAGAATTTCTAACTGGATATATAAAATAAACAGATGGAAGCTTTGAAAATCAAAGTGGAAATATACATGACTAAGTAAGACAATGACGTGTATGATTTTTTACTGGATTTACAAAAGAGATTTGTTAAAGCCCTGAAGAAACCTCTGCAGAAAATCCAAATTCTACAACAATATATGAATTAAAGATCAAGATTGTTAGAACCAAAAGAAAAGGAGTATACAGTTGATTGGTTTGATCAAGATTAAAATAAGATATATTTTATAAAACTCTAGTAAGCTTTATAAAAAAACTTCCTGCTGACACCAGGGCTGAAAAATTGATGATTTATAGATTTGCTAATAGATATGGGATGGGTTATAGGAAGAAGGGATACTTGTTTGTAACTATATGGAGTGAAGAGTAACCAAGTTTGTTATGATGTGATAGGAAATTAATATTTTATATATTTCCTTTTCTTTACCTTACCTTCTTCACTTTCTTTAGTTTTCTTTTTTGCACTTTTTATTTTGATTTCTATTTTGATTTCTTTTTCTAAGTTTAGTTTATGTTGTTTGTTTACTACTGTAATTAAGAACTTTAATAAAAAAATGAGGTTTGGGTGAATTATATGACTGTAAAAAAGAATAAAAATAAATTTAACTGGCTAAATTAGTGCTTATATCTAGGCTTTGACTGGGGCATTGAAAGTTGTATAGTTGTTCTTACTATAGCAGTTACATAATTTCAGATTCAACTGTTCTTGAATCTTTATAAAACGTTAGGACAATGTGGAAAAATAACGGACAATTAATATAGAAATATAAGTGTTAAACTCATAGATATAGATATTTGACAAGATTAAGGTCAGTGGACTGAATATAAGATTAAATAGTTTGTTCCAGATTGCAACCACCTTGGAGTAATTCTCTTTTACAGTTGGTTTGATTCTTTAATAATACTTTTAAATAGCATTTCTATGCACTGTTTCTCTTTTTTCAGAATATTCTTCAAGTTCACTGGATTCTGAAGATGACTTTGCTGAAAATAAACTCTCTTGCAGTAGTGCTTCACAGAATAAGCCAGCTGAACCACAAAAAGGTATTTATCTTTTGTACTTTTTCTTATAGTTAAGGTTAGAAAGCCAGCTTAGTTTACAAGCATTAATAATTATAATGAGAAGGAAATGCAAGTTATTAAATAGTGTTAAGTACAAATCTTGCAGTTTTTAAATGTGTGTCATGATGGTGCACACTTGTACAAAAGGAATGGAGATTGCATTATGATGCTAGGATGCTGTTTTTGTCATTTTGATGAAAGCTTCAGATTCTATGGGCATATCTGAGCTTTCTATTTTCCTGGGATCCTGATATTGTTAATTTGGTTTGGATACTTGAATACCAATTCCCTTGTGCTTGTTAATGACTGCAATAAAGTTCTCTGTTTCTGAGCTTTCTGTCAGGATGATAATCTGAATGATTATACAATATAAAACGGGAAGATGTAGGAAATTCTAGCATTTATTTATTTATGTATTTATTTATTTAAAACATTTATATAGCCATCCATCTTTCAGACAACTCTGGGCAATTCTCAATAAAATCATTTAAAAACTGTACAACATACTACTTAAAATTTAATTTTAAAAATTAAAACATAAAACATTAACAAACAATAAAAATAAAAACCTGTCACCAATCCAAGCAAATATAACACTGCCTAATCTTCCAACACTTGGGAGAAAACCGGGTCTTTAAGGCTTTACAGAAGGCTAAAAGGAGGGGGGGTGGTCTGCTGAATTTCAGGGGGCAAGATGTTCCACGGGGCAGAGACTGCCATGGAAAAGGCATGCTTCCCATTAGATTACAATATTTGGGGGAGGGAAAGAGGAGTGTGCCCACCCTATTTGGCATGGCCTTAAGGAATGGGTAGATGGGTAGAAATTCTTAAGGAAAGGTGGTCTTTCAGGTGGCCTGGCCCTATGCCATATAGAACTTTAAAAGTGATGGCCAGCACCTTGAGTTGCAACCAGGAAGAAATTGGAAGCCTGTATAGACCTAGGTGCCCCTATTACTGTATGTATTGCCTTATTCTGGATCAGTTAAAGTTTCTGAGTGGTCTTCAAGAACAGCCCCATGTAGAATGCATTGCAGCATAAATGAATGCTAGAATTTCCTCCATCTTCCTTTGTTATATGCCTGCATAATCAACTGGGAGATGGCCAAGGCATGGTTGACTGTGAACAAGGACTTCTAGGCCAGGAAAATGTGTGATTGGTGCATTAGACGAATCTCTGTAAAGGCTCCTGGCCTCAGCTGTCACCTGCTCCTCAAGCAGGAGCAGGAGTCTAGAAGGACCCCACAAATTACACACCAATTCACACACTCCCAGGAAGTACCACCCTGTCCAGAGTCAAAGATAAGAGAATCATCTGGTCTTGGGGGCCAAGCCAGTCTTGCCAGGATTGACTGAAGCTGGTTGCTCCCCATCCTGACCCTTACAGCCTCCAGACACTTGGCCAGCATTGCCACCACACCACACCTAGTTATGGATGGACATCAGTTTATTTCATAAATGTTTGTATTAACAGTAATTAGTTTTGAAACAATTTTGAGATTCATTAAGAGCAATATTTTCTTTAAAATATTATAGCATTGATGTTGTATTCCTAGTGAATTACTGAATAATATTCTTTATTTGAGGACATTTTAGTAGATCAACTTGAAATGCTATTAAGAATATTTTTGATGGAAAGATGATTTTAATAGTCACTTTTATATTTAAGAGTCATTCAGCTCTGCAAACCCGGATGATTCTAAGGAGAAAGGTGTAGATCTTCTCATCCTGAAAGCAATAAAGAAGATGAAAAGGTTGGACCAGATATTGGCAAATAAACAATCCCAGGAAAGAGCAGTCAAAAAGCAAGGCAGAGAATTGAGAGCAAAACTATGGGAAGAATTTCAGGTTAGAAATGTAAAACTAATTTCAGAATACTTCTATGAACCATCATTTATATAAACATGACATGATGATGAATTGCTGATTGTTTACATTGGAATTGCTTTTGGGCATATAAAAATCAATTATCTAGTACATATGTATTTGCCTTGTATGCTGATTTTCTACTCAATTAAGCTGGCTATTGATTTATTTAGTAAGTTTGTAGACATGGCCTGGTAGAAGTTCATCTAGTTTGATAAATTATTGATACTTTTCATGAATTGCTACAGAGCAATTTACACAATGTATACAAATCTCTTAGTATAAAATATTTTTGTGCTAAATTTATATGAATTTTTACTATGTTGTAGAGTTCCTATGACATACATATGTCATGAAGTATTTTCTGAAAATATTCTGCTCAAATCCTTTCTTATAACTTTTGTAATCTGTTGCAAAAAGTTGCAATTACTAAAGAAATTTTGGTGGCTACATAGCCCAATGATAAAAACATATACTTTAACTAAAAGTGTGTGTAAATCATGTGGGGATAAAAATAAAGTGGTAAAACTTGCAGTTGTGTGTGGAAGCTCTTTAGAAACGTAAGGAAAAGTTTAGCTGTATGCATAAATATTCTGGGATGTCCATTTATCCTTATATGTACATATATATTTCATTACCTGAATACAGTCTATGACATCCCGGAGTTCTTCAATAATTACTGAAGAGGAGGAAAACACTAGCAGATTTTTAGCTTTGAACTCACCATTATCAGGAACACTTGGTAAGAATTAAAAATAATAATTTTTTGGTATTAATTCTAATATGGAGCTAGTAACCTGCAGCCTTTGAACCTTTCATAACAACTTTCAGAACCGTCTCTGAAAATGATTGCAGAAAATTGGTGGCTTTCTTATTTTCCATTTAGGTTAGAAAACATTACATTTGTAGCATATGTTCTTTACATATTTTAAAAAAACATCAGATGCATCCAGTTTGCATTGTTGTATTATCACTGTGGTTCATAGCATCCCCCAAACATTGAGTGCAGCTTTTTGTTGTCAAAAGGTTGTTCACCCCTCTTATTTGATATATAGTAGCAAAAAAGGTAATTTGTCCTGTAATTCCAAACTCCTGCATTTCATATCGGTTGAGACTAGATGTTGTATCAGAACATATGCTTTCCTGACCAAGTATGTCTTTAATTTTTAAATTCACCTTGAAAATACAGGGGAAGTAATTACTGTAGCTAATTTGGTTCAGCTAATAATGTTGCTAAAGATCCCAATCCAGCAGCCTCTTTGGATCAGTTTAGATTCAAACTGATCCCTCACTTCCTGAATAGAAATTTTCTTATTTCACAGTATATGCTTCATTAACAGATCTTTCTGCTTGCGAAGATAATGAAACATTTAACATATTTGAAACTCAGCTTCCTCCAGAAAATTATGAGACTAACGGGAGAGAAACAAAGCGAGGTACAATACATTTTTGTTCTCCAGATACAATTTTAAAAGAACAACAAATGTGTGAAAGCATGCCTTTTGATTGTATTGATGATTATTATTTTATTATTATTATATGGGCTGCACAAAATGGAAGCATTTCTTTTGCCTAAATGTAATACTGTAAAAACTATGTTTTCCCATTCCAAGAATTGTTTTGCATGAGCCTTTCCTCACATTTTATTACATTTGATGTGAGATCAAAAGTTTCAATTTCATGTTCACTTCTATTTACAGAAAAATGCATTTTGGATTCGAGAATGATTAGCTTTGCTTTGCTATGGCAATCACTAGCGCAGTGGTTAGAATGCAGTACTGCAGGCTAACTCACTGCCCATTGCTAGCAGTTCAATTCTGAATGGCTCAAGGTTGACTCAGCTTTCCATCCTTCTGAGGTCGGTAAAATGAGGATCCAGATTGTTAGGAGCAATATGCTGACTCTGTAAACCGCTTAGAGAGGGCTGTAAAGCACTATGAAGCGGTATATAAGTCTAAGTGCTATTGCTATTGCTATCAATGAGTTTGCGGTAAAGCCTGCAATATTTTATTAGGGATAGTATTGAAAACATAGTTTACAATCTATAATGTAGTAATGAAATAAAGAACTTTACATAAAATAGTGAAATGCAATTCAGAAATTTAATTGAGGTGGATAATTTTTTCTATATTATTTGTTTCCTTCAATACTTTTTCTGTTTCAATACCTGAAGGTGATTCAACTGATAGCGTAACAAGAAGTTCAGTGAAGAAAATGGAAAACACTTGGCCAAAAAGTGCAGCAACCTTTAAAAAAACTCCAAACTTTGTTAAAAAGAACATAGAGGTATGTATTTAAAAGCCTTTGTTACAAAATATAGGATTAGAATTCTTTTTTAAGCTTTACCTTTTACTCATTTAGAAAATCACCTTATTAAAAATTTCTCTACAGTTTATCTGAAATATATAAGAGATTAATGATTGGATTCTAATTGTTTTTAGTATCAGGTTTTGCTGGAAAAGTAGATTTTTTAAAACCACTATGTAATTATAGCTACATAATGGAATGTCCTCTCTTAATTGCACATCCTATTTAAAGTTGTTCTTATGCTATGTGACATTTATTGATAATAATGTTTACAAAGTTCATTATAACTAAAAGTTATGAATGATGTGGTGGGAGCCATGCTGCCAAAAGATTTCTATGGAATTTATGTAGTATCTGGCACACGTAGTGCCAACTTAAGTGTAAAGGTAGTCCAGTTTATTGACTACTCGTTCAGCAATCATACAAAGTTACAACAGTGCTAAAAATAAATTTATGAACAATTTATGAACATTTATGATATTCTCAGCCTCCCCGTCATGTGATCTCTGTTACAATTAATATATATTGTCCTGTTTCTGACCTGTTGTTTTTCTTTTTTTTTCTACCTTTGCAGAATGGGGAGATTGGAGAAGAAGAGATTAGAAGAGAGTAAGCAGGCACACAATGGGGAATAGACATGAAAAATAATGTGCTGATAAAACCCTCAGGAACATTGAGTTATTCAGCAGCCATTGTATGCCCATTTATTCTCTTCTAACCCTGAGCTCCATCATGGTGCAGCGCTCCATTGGGAAAGTAATTGATGGCCACCAGTCAAAATCATTCCAGTGCTTTTCTGCCCTCTTCCCATGTACCAATTGCAACCCCTCTTCTCCCCTCACTGTCCTTGGAAAAAAGGGCCCTGCCAAGTAATTTCTGTGGGCAATCTCTCCTCTGCCCCCATCCTCCAGCAGAGAGAGATTGCAGTTGAAGGGATTAGAGGAGAGTACACAATGGTGAATACACATGCTGTTTGCCAACTGGCTGCTGACATCAATGCATTGCTGTTTTCTAATCTCTTTCTCTCCAGTGATTTTAAATACAAATATTAATTTCCTTCTTGTTTATTATCAGGCACTGCAGTGAGCATTTTATAGGGCAGAAAGATCAGTTATGATCATGTGATTTTTCACTTAGCAGTTGCTTCACTTAGTGACCAATTTGGGAGTCCCAAATGTGGTTGATAATCTAGGACTACATGTATTTTACACACATAGCTAGTCCTCTTCCTTTTTTATTCAGAATGTGCTTGGTTCAAAAATGATTTGGAAGAAATGCTTTGGAGCCTATCAAGTGCAGCATCTCTATAATATTCATTTACTGTATGTAGCCCATTTTTCCCACAGTTTCACATCAAGCTGAAAAAAAGATGCTACTGTTTAAGGAATCACCCCTTAAAGTTGCAGCCTCTTTCTTCTGTCTTGGTCAGAAATAAAAAAAAAGCCTGTTGCTTTATTGAATTAGCAGAGAGATGTGCAAGATCGAAAGCACATCTTTTATCCATATCCATGAAGCATGCACAACTCTAATCCTTACTGATTTTCAAAAGACTATTATTGATCTCACAAAACTATCAATTTCCAAATTGCTTTCTTCTTTATGCAGCTGGCCAAAGATTCATCAAGTGAAGTTGTTATGCTAGATGAAGAAAGAGAGAGACTATCCGAATTACTGAAAGACACAGAAAATGATAGTAATCAACTTCAAGCTGAGGTACGAACTAATAATATTGATTCAAAGCTCTGTGCAACCAAATAATTCACTGTAGTGCTGTCTTCTTGGGCTTCTGCTGCTACAATGAGAAAAACTAATATGGTATTGTGGAGAAGGTATTAGCCCAGGATTGGTGATCCACATTCAGGTATTCAATTGATCATGAAATTCACTATGTGGTTTAGGGCCATTTACTCTCTTTCAAATTACCTCAGGAAATTGTAGGAGTTAAAGAAAATGGAAACGTATTTTGTTTTACGTTTGGAGCAAAGCACTTTGCAATGAATGTTCCAAATCTGCTGTATTGCAAAGGAATAAAACTTTAATTTGCTTTCCTTCTTCTGTCAGAATGAAAATCAAAATGTGTTCCAACCTTTGAAAACAATGGAAATTTTCTTCACTTTTAAAGGCATCCTGAAATTTAACATCAGCAAGATACAAAAGCATGCATACATTGCATTTACAAACTCAACAAACGAGCTCAAATCAGCATTATATTGGTACTCTTTACATTTCATGCTCATAGTATCCAGTGCTTATACACAAACTTCAGCAGTATACATGTAATCATGTACCTTTGCGTTTACCTGCCTATTCAGATAACATCCAATTTTCCTGTAATAAGCAAATATCCTAGCTTCTGAGTTGATGTGGGAAATGGCATGAAGCAGGGAAGAGTCCTCTCTACACCTGAACTTTTGTCATCCAGGCATCATCTCCATCTATGGAGATTATAACTTAAGTGAATCTGGGATTGATATGCATCTTTCATGGGACATAAGCCAGAGATTCATTCCAGTACAACTTGCTCAGATAAATCAATCATTGGTTATGAGTGTGATCCAGTGGGGGATAGAACCCATTCTAGTCAGTGGATATATCTGTGGCAGAATGTAGTCACAGGAGGAAAGGGCCCTTTCCTAGAAAGCAGAAATAGAAAAGCTTGGAGTCTTTGATATGCAGGAAAAGGACGAAGGTGGACTCTCCCTAGTAATTCACAAAGTATATCTATTAGTTATGCACATTGTTGTCTTGAGTCTGGCGAGATTAATGTAAGGCCAAAGGAACCAACACTGACATGTGGAGTTACTTCCAAGTAGTTTCTTTATTATGTTCATCTATTGATAGACCATTATCAAAAAGGTTATATATACATGTTCTATATACATAATTGCCTGAATGATCTTGTGGCAGATGTGATATTTGATTCCTACATGGCATTGATGGTCCAAACATCTCTTTTAAGATCATCACTTCAACAATTTAGATTTGTGAAGAAGCAATCGCTGTTCCCAGATGAAGACATGTAGAATTTCCTGAGTAATCTGGGTCATTCTATGTATGCTACATATTTATATGCCAGTAGGGGGTGCACTTGTAACTTTGAAATGAGGCATTGGAGACTTTTTTGTTAATATTTTAAAAAGTTCTAAGAACTCAGTAGAGGACATAACAGTCTTCCACTTTTCCAAAACCACAATTCATTTAAAGTGTATATGACTTTAATACATAATGGAAATGCATGCTCTGATTTATCAGAGTATGGATTATCAATAGAAATACATATTCATTTTCATATAACTTTATTAAAAATTTGAAGGAAAAAGAACTAATGTTTAAAAGAAAGAGAAGAAAAAAGAGATAGGAAAAAGACAAAGCTAAATGTGCAAGAAAAAGAAAAAAAGGAGAAAAAAGTATAAAGAAATAACTTCTGGTTTTCTTATATAGCAATTATACATATACTGTAAAAGTAAATTAACCTCTTACTCTGTAGGTACAGCATGACATGCATTTTTATATAATTATTTTTTTAATAATCGAAACCAAATATAATTTTATTAATTTCTATTTCACACAAAAAGTCAATAAGGAGTTTCCAATCACAATTAAATTTAAACAATGTCCTTTCTGTCATCAGTTTTGCCATCT